>NW_027411814.1:0-141872 GCF_047663935.1 Musca autumnalis
AAATCGCTTTATCTCGTCGAGATATGAATTTTGGCATACCAAATATGGGGTCTAGGACGAATATTTCGTTTTTTTACATAAACTTTTGGAGAGACAATATGTAGCATGGGATAAAAATGTGGTTCTCTACACAGAACCCATTATATATTAGGCAGTAAGCCCGTTATCTAGCAAACACTTTATTGCAATTTACATCAGAGGATAGGTCTGTAGTTTTTTCCCATATGTAGGCTACTTTTTGAAATATATATGTCCTCAAGGAATTAAAATATCGACCAAAAATAAAATTTTTATATTTCTTACAAATTTTTATATTTCAGATCATCATTCAAAATTGTAGGCATCTTTTTCGACCTATACTCTTACCCGGTGCAAAATTTCGTGACTATTGATGTATAATTGCGACTTCTAGCGAGTTTATTATTACACTACAAACAAATAACGGAATATATTAGGCTGTAACTCTGTTATCTGATCATGCACACCAATATAATTGGCATCAATTGAAAGGTCAAGCGTTCCACTTTCAAGTATATCTTACTTGTCCGGAATGTCACTTCCAGGAATTAAGATATAAGCTGTATATGTAAAATTTTCACAATTTTCACACAAAAGTTTCGGTCCATTTAACCCCCTAAATATTATCCTATCGCCATCTCAAATTGAAAGCTTCTCCTTTGTGATATACTCTTACCTTATTTAAAATTACGCGTTGATCGGACTTTTATTGAGACCTACAGAGCCGCTAGAAAATTGGATAAATATTATGTTTTTGGTCCATTTCACCCGCTAAATATTTCACGATCATCACCAATAAGAATAGGGATCTATTCTGATCTGAACCCGACCTCCATACAAAATATCGTGATGATCGGTCCATAATTGCGGCCTGGAGCGTGTTTACAATTTATAATGGACAGACGGACGGACGGACGGACTGACGGACGGACACACATCTCAAAATCGCTTTATCTCGTCGAGATATGAAGATTGGTATACCACATTGGGGGTCTCCGACGAATATTTCGCGGTGTTACATGAATTTTTACCAAAACAAACTTATAATACCCTTTTCCACATTGTGGTATAGGGTATAATGACTTATTGTTTATCGATGTAATTAGGCAGCACGGCAGAGAAACAGAACGATACTGATAATAGGCAAATTAATAAACAACATAACAAGGCAGAATTGATCCTATTTACTGTCTCTGCTTACGCTATGCTTTCGTCAGTTTGGCGCTCATTGGTTAGTTGGTGTAAATAGAGAGATTTACCAAAGTAAATAATGTGTGGAGCGACAACAACAACAATAGGAACGCATAGCCAAACAGAGGCAGAAAACAGAGATCAATGTCCACATCAAGCTGAGACAAATGTTTGGCCTTGAATCGATAAGGACACGATTAAAAAGGGAATTAGAAAAAATTAGGAATTAGAATGCAAATAGGTATGCCAGTTGGGACAAATTAAAATAAATGTGGGGACATTATTAATTAGTGGGAAAATACAATATTTTTGGTTGAAATAAGTAATTATCGAAATTAAAATAAATTAATAATGATTATTAAATAAAGTAATTGTAAAAATGAACAATATTAAATAATAATGAAATAAATATATAATAATTAACTTTAATTGAAATCAATAATATAAATAATGACTTTTGCTCCAACATTCCCCCGCACAAAGAACAACTGTTCTTGACCAAGGGATACGGTAGATGATGAGGTGTTTTATTCGGTTTCCGAGATAACCGAGCTGTGCCTCTACTCACAGCAACTCTCATCTGGATCATGAGGGGACTTGAAATCATCTTGAAGATTCAGCAGAGCGACCTTCGAGACAGGGCGTTTATAAACTTTGCCATTAGACTTCAGGGACACAACCCGAACTCTTCCATCCGCACCAGGATGAACTTCTGTGATACGAGCAAGTGGCCATTGACCTGGAGGAAGTCTTTCATCAAAGATTAGGACCAGATCTCCAACTTCTAAGTTCTTCTGGGGCTTCAACCATTTAGGACGCGACTGCAGGCTGTTGACGAATTCGGATAACCAACGTTTCCAGAATTGTTGTTGTAGGAGTTGAACTGCTTTCCACCGGGAAAGTCTATCGATTGAATAATCAACCAGATTTTCGTCTGGGACAGATAAAATAGGTTCTCCAACCAAAAAGTGCGATGGAGTTAGAGCTTCACAGTATGATGGATCAGGAGACATAGGACATAATGGCCTTGAATTAAGACCTCCTTCAATTTGAGCCAAAAGAGTTGCCAATTCCTCATAAGTGAGAATTCTATGATCCATTATTCGCTTCAAATGATGTTTGGTGGATTTGACGCCAGCTTCCCAAAGTCCTCCAAAGTTTGGGGACCTTTGGTCGTCACTGAGTTTCTAGCTGTTGATTGTTTGATGGTTATTGGGCCAGCATAATCCACACCACTGTGCTTGAAAGCCTAACAGAGGGAATGTTGCCCATTATCTGCGTCAGAGAAGTGGCCTTATACTTAAAGCAAGTGATGCATTGCCTTTGGACCCTTTTTGCAAGATTGCGGGCAGATAAAATCCAGAACCGTCGGGTGACATAGGCCTGCATCTGGATTAGACCGCCATGGAGTGTCTTCTTATGAGCATCTGTAAAGACTAGAAGAGCTAAAGGACTATGCTTGGACAGAAGCATAGGACATTTAAAATCATAATTAAACTTAGCCTTTTGTAGTCTACCACCAACACGCAAAACGCCATCATCATCCAGAAAGGGACACAGTTGTGCAATTCTACTGCTAGGATGTATTCTTCTTCCATTCTTTAGCTGCTTTATTTCCTCGGGAAAATCGACCTCTTGAGACATAATAACAACTTTTTGTAGAGCTTTATTCAATTCCCCTGCTCGTAGAAAGCCAGTGAAGCGGACCTTAGAACCAGGTTTATGTTGAAGGAAACGCAAGATATATGCCATGACTCGAGTCAATCTTGTTAGAGATGAGTATTTAGTTAACAAATCCGGGTAATTTGAGACCGTAGATGAGTTGACATTTACAGATGATTTCCGCTTTTCCAAATTTGTTTCAAAAGAGTTTTCCGGCTGCTTGGGCCAGAAAGATTGAGGCTGAGAGTGCCAGATAGGACCAGTCCACCAAAGAGAATGTTGAACTAACTCAGTAGATGAAATACCACGGGAAGCACAGTCAGTCGGGTTGTCATGAGTAGAAACATAGCGCCATTGTGAAATATTCGAGTGTCGTTGGACTTCACTAACTCTATTTCCAACGAAAACGCTCCATCTGGATGACTCTCCTCTTAGCCAGCATAAAACGGTGATGATGATCAGTCCAGTAAAAGATATTTGAAATGTTGAGTTCTAGCATATCTTGAACTTTACGCATAAGTTTAGCCAGTAGTGTTGCTCCACAGAGCTCCAATTTTGGGACAGACAAGACCTTTAGAGGGGCAACTTTAGTTTTGGATTGAAGCAAGTTCACTACACCTTCTCCATTGTTATTTAAAACTTTGATAAAAACTGCAGCAGCGTAGGCTGATGTAGAAGCGTCGCAAAAACCATGCAGCTCCACGAGACAATCCTTGAAACTACCAACCCAACGAGGGATTGAAATCTGTTCTATGGTCTTTAACTCTTTGAGATACGTATTCCAATTGGACTTCATAACTTTTAAAAATAAATGTTTGCCTGAATAGTGACTGGAGCCAGCCAGCCGAGAGGATCATACAATTTTGCTGCATCAGATAGAAGGCTAGCTTTAGTGACTTCTGGTTTTAGTTGAAAGTTTACTTCAAAGGAAAACGTATCTTCATCAGTATTCCAGCCCAATCCTAGAGCTTTCACGACATTTGGTTCATTGAGATTGAAAACATTAGCCTTTTCACGAAAGTCTTCCGGAATATGGGACATAAGTTCTGAAGAATTAGATGTCCATTTGCGTAAGTTGAAACCTCCAGCCGAGAGAAGTTGAAACAATTGTTTCTGTAGAAAGATTGCTTCTGACTCTGAGTCAGCGCCGGAAATAATGTCATCGACATAAGTATCAGTTTTCAAAATCTTGCAAGCCTCGGGGTAATTTTTATCTTCATCTTCTGCCAATTGATGGAGAACTCTAATGGAGAGGTACGGAGCCGATGAAGTGCCATAAGTGACAGTTTGGAGTTTATATACGCAAATATCAGAACCAGAATTTCTCCATAATATTTGCTGGTAGTGTTGATGACTTCCCATGACTTTGATTTGGCGGAACATTTTTTCCAGATCAGAGCGGAAACCAATTTTAAATCGATTAATTATAGCCGGAAGGTCGTTTTGCAAAGCAGGACCAGGGAAAAGTTCTTCGTTTAAGCAAGAAAAGAAGGGCTCTTGCTGCTACCATCGAAAACTACACGAAGTTTTGTCGTAGAGCTAGATTCTCTAATAACGCCATGATGAGGCAGAAAATATCCATAAGGTTGAATGGATTGAGGATAAGGACCCATATTAACCATGTGTCCTAAAGATTCGTATTCATCCATGAACTTCCTATACTCTGAGGCAAAATTTGGTTCTTTCACGAATTTACTTTCAACTTGTTTTAAACGTTTTAAAGCGCTGAAGTCACTGTGACAGAAAGTAGGAGGAGATTTGCCGAGAATTTGGGACCTAAAGGGTAAGGCGAAGGTGTATCTTCCATCTGGACTACGATAGCAATTTTTCTTGAAGAATTGCTCGCAAGCTGTTTCCTCTGTGGTTAATGTTCTAGATTCGAGTAACTCTTCTTGCTCCCAGAAGGCTTTCAATTGTGTATCCACGGAACACATATTAATATTGACGGTATGATCATATGAAACTTCAGCCGTAGGACCAGAAACAATCCACCCGAAATGAGTCAGTTGTAGAAAAATTCCCTTTTCGAATTTCTTTTGTTGTGGAAGTAAAATGTCTCCATATAAATCGCCTCAAATCAGTAGATCTATAGGATAATTTTTGTCGAAATCAGGATCAGCTAAGGAGAATTCTGCCAAGGAGGGCAACTTATTTCTGTCCACTGGACCAGTACAATAACTATTTAAGGAGGGCATGACGTAAGCCTGACTTCTCAATTCAAAGCCAGCTTCATAGTGTGGGGCAAGATTAAATTTAACAAATCGTTTCACAACAACGGTTTCACCACCTACACCAGTGATTCGAGCAAAGTTATTGTATATTTGTAGACGCAGTAGTTGAGAAGCACTTTCCGTTATCAATGTAGACTGGGCTCCTTGATCTAAAATGGCCCTCAATTTAAAATTTCCAAAGTCGCTCTTCACTACGACGCGAATAGTTGCTAGCAACACCTGAGGCATAACTGTAGCGCTCAACAAAGACAAGTTGACATTACAATTCCCAACAGAGGAAGAAGGAGCTACATTATCATCTCGATTTTCAGCAGTATTAGAAATATTGGACCGACTTTTAGTTGTATACTCATTATGTACAATAGTGTGATGGGGAAGGTTGCATGATTTACAACGACTTAACGATTTGCAGTCTTTTGAAAAATGGCCAAGGTTCAGACAGTTACGACAAACTTTCTTTGAATTAATGAAGTCGCGCTTAGAGGCAGAAGGCATAGCTACAAACTTGAAACATTTATAGAGAAAATGTCGTTTCCCACAGCAGGGACAATTATCGTCATTAACAGCTGTCATATTTACACGACGATTGTGAGCCATTCTTTGCGAGGTAAACTGTTTTGAGTTTTGTGTTTTAAATTGTGGCTTAGTTGTGCTTTCATTATATTCAGCAATAGATTCTAAAGTTCGAAATGTTGTTTCCAGGAAATTGTACAACTCTGAGATTTTCGGAATCTCTGTTGCAGCTTTGAGAGATCGTTCCCATTCTTTGCAGGTTTGCAAGTCTAATTTACTGACTGTAATATGGATGACAAGAGGATCCCAGCTGGAGCAATCGATACCTAAAGTGCTCAACAGAGCCATCTATTTCTTGTCGAATCGAGCAAAGTTTTAATGCTTTCGCATGAACCATTCGATTTTGGGATACTTAAAAGTTTTCGCAGCACAGTGTCAGCTATTTTTCTTTTATTGTGATATCGTTTATCCAGCGCAGCCCATGCAAGTTCATAGCTCCCTTCGGAGGCAGGGTACTCATTTACGGTGGACAAAGGAGTATCTCGGCAAGAGTTTTTCAAAAAATAATACTTTTGTATGTTGAACAAACTTTGGTTACTATGCACCAGAGATACAAACATGTCTCTGTACGAGATCCAATTTAAGTAGTCACCAGAGAAAATGGGAATGTCTATTTTTGGAAGACGAACTTCAGGAATAATCGATAAGTTTCTTTGGGAATTGGAGACATGGAAAGTTGAATGAAAATTCGGAGAATTAGGAGGGCGATATTCCGCAATAAAATCGAGTAATTTCCCCTTGCCACTGATATAGAATTTGAAAAAGGAATAGTGCACGTCTTCTTTAAAGTATGGAACATCTTCAGTGTTAATTGACTTGTCACGAATGACATCAAAAAGCTGCTCATGGTTGGCCTCAAATGTTATTTTAATCTCGTCGAGACAACTTTGGCACAAGCCTCGAGTTTTTTCACCGTCGGGCAATTTGTCGAAGTCGGAAATAATTCGCTGTACACGAGCCAAAAGGATTTTTTGATCTTCGATCGGTCTAGCAAAGTCCTCCATTTTAAAATTATGTGACTTTTAGAAAACGAAAATGTGTGGCAAAAATACAAATTTATGCAAATATGATGCAGAACAAGATTTTAATTTGGCACAAAAGGCATTCACAAACTTGATCCAACGTTGTGGTTGTGTTAAATTAAAACTTCGTCACTTTGTCTTTCCACCAAATTATTTATTTTTTAGTACACAGATTCAGTTTAGTTTATTAATAATTTTTCTTTCCGTATTAATTATTTTAATTTTGACCAAATTTTCAACACAAGATAAGAATTTTCTCTTTTTACCACAGTTTTGTTTATTATTTAATTTTGTAATAATTTTGTTGACCAACTGTATGCCTAGTTTTTTTTTCAGCACAGTATTGTTTTTCTTTTAATATTTCCCAGCACAGGGGCAGATAAAAAAGTTCACAATTGTATTTTTTTTAATTTTCCCAGCACAGGGGCAGAATTCAATAAATAATATTTTTCTCAGTTTAAGTTTAGCAATTATTTAAATATTTTCTTGACACACTGTATTGTGCACTTTGAACGCAATAAAATTTTCACAGTTGTGATTAGATTTAATTTTATTGACTAAATGTCACAGAGCAAGATCAATTTTTCACTTTGTTGAAATGAATTTTATCACAACAATGTTCACTGGATGTTATTTTATTTATTGGAAATGATCACTGTTCAATTCTTTGCTCACAATTCCCGGGTTTCGGCACCATTAAAATGTATGAGAATGGCTGCTTGAGCCAGAGCGAAATAAAAACACAATAAAAAGTTTCGTTTAAAAAATATAAATTGTCACTGTGGCAACTTTATTTAAAGCAGAATTATAATTTAATATAATTTGTAAATATTTATGCTCCCGATGGGACAATAAATTTAATTAATAATATAAAAAACTTAATTTTAATAATTTGAAAATATTTAGAATTCGCGATTTAGGCTTGTTTCACAATAAAACAAAATAGGTCGGTTTTGCAGCACGGCAGAAAAAAATGACATTGTTTATCGATGTAATTAGGCAGCACGGCAGAGAAACAGAACGATACTGATAATAGGCAAATTAATAAACAACATAACAAGGCAGAATTGATCCTATTTACTGTCTCTGCTTACGCTATGCTTTCGTCAGTTTGGCGCTCATTGGTTAGTTGGTGTAAATAGAGAGATTTACCAAAGTAAATAATGTGTGGAGCGACAACAACAACAATAGTAACGCATAGCCAAACAGAGGCAGAAAACAGAGATCAATGCCCACATCAAGCTGAGACAAATGTTTGGCCTTGAATCGATGAAAAAGGGAATTAGAAAAAAATAGGAATTATAATGCAAATAGGTATGCCAGTTGGGACAAATTAAAATAAATGTGGGGACATTATTAATTAGTGGGAAAATACAATATTTTTGGTTGGAATAATTAATTATCGAAATTAAAATAAATTAATAATGATAATTAAATAAAGTAATTGTAAAAATGAACAATATTAAATAATAATGAAATAAATATATAATAATTAACTTTAATTGAAATCAATAATATAAATAATGACTTTTGCTCCAACATTCCCCCGCACAAAGAACAACTGTTCTTGACCAAGGGATACGGTAGATGATGAGGTGTTTTATTCGGTTTCCGAGATAACCGAGCTGTGCCTCTACTCACAGCAACTCTCATCTGGATCATGAGGGGACTTGAAATCATCTTGAAGATTCAGCAGAGCGACCTTCGAGACAGGGCGTTTATAAACTTTGCCATTAGACTTCAGGGACACAACCCGAACTCTTCCATCCGCACCAGGATGAACTTCTGTGATACGAGCAAGTGGCCATTGACCTGGAGGAAGTCTTTCATCAAAGATTAGGACCAGATCTCCAACTTCTAAGTTCTTCTGGGGCTTCAACCATTTAGGACGCGACTGCAGGCTGTTGACGAATTCGGATAACCAACGTTTCCAGAATTGTTGTTGTAGGAGTTGAACTGCTTTCCACCGGGAAAGTCTATCGATTGAATAATCAACCAGATTTTCGTCTGGGACAGATAAAATAGGTTCTCCAACCAAAAAGTGCGATGGAGTTAGAGCTTCACAGTATGATGGATCAGGAGACATAGGACATAATGGCCTTGAATTAAGACCTCCTTCAATTTGAGCCAAAAGAGTTGCCAATTCCTCATAAGTGAGAATTCTATGATCCATTATTCGCTTCAAATGATGTTTGGTGGATTTGACGCCAGCTTCCCAAAGTCCTCCAAAGTTTGGGGACCTTTGGTCGTCACTGAGTTTCTAGCTGTTGATTGTTTGATGGTTATTGGGCCAGCATAATCCACACCACTGTGCTTGAAAGCCTAACAGAGGGAATGTTGCCCATTATCTGCGTCAGAGAAGTGGCCTTATACTTAAAGCAAGTGATGCATTGCCTTTGGACCCTTTTTGCAAGATTGCGGGCAGATAAAATCCAGAACCGTCGGGTGACATAGGCCTGCATCTGGATTAGACCGCCATGGAGTGTCTTCTTATGAGCATCTGTAAAGACTAGAAGAGCTAAAGGACTATGCTTGGACAGAAGCATAGGATATTTGAAATCATAATTAAACTTAGCCTTTTGTAGTCTACCACCAACACGCAAAACGCCATCATCATCCAGAAAGGGACACAGTTGTGCAATTCTACTGCTAGGATGTATTCTTCTTCCATTCTTTAGCTGCTTTATTTCCTCGGGGAAATCGACCTCTTGAGACATAATAACAACTTTTTGTAGAGTTTTATTCAATTCCCCTGCTCGTAGAAAGCCAGTGAAGCGGACCTTAGAACCAGGTTTATGTTGAAGGAAACGCAAGATATATGCCATGACTCGAGTCAATCTTGTTAGAGATGAGTATTTAGTTAACAAATCCGGTAATTTGAGACCGTAGATGAGTTGACATTTACAGATGATTTCCGCTTTTCCAAATTTGTTTCAATAGAGTTTTCCGGCTGCTTGGGCCAGAAAGATTGAGGCTGAGAGAGCCAGATAGGACCAGTCCACCAAAGAGAATGTTGAACTAACTCAGTAGATGAAATACCACGGGAAGCACAGTCAGCCGGGTTGTCATGAGTAGAAACATAGCGCCATTGTGAAATATTCGAGTGTCGTTGGACTTCACTAACTCTATTTCCAATGAAAACGCTCCATCTGGATGACTCTCCTCTTAGCCAGCATAAAACGGTGATGCTATCAGTCCAGTAAAAGATATTTGAAATGTTGAGTTCTAGCATATCTTGAACTTTACGCATAAGTTTAGCCAGTAGTGTTACTCCACAGAGCTCCAATTTTGGGACAGACAAGACCTTTAGAGGGGCAACTTTAGTTTTGGATTAAAGCAAGTTCACTACACCTTCTAAAAAAACTAAAACTTTGATAAAAACTGCAGCAGCGTAGGCTGATGTAGAAGCGTCGCAAAAACCATGCAGCTCCACGAGACAATCCTTGAAACTACCAACCCAACGAGGGATTGAAATATTTTCTATGGTCTTCAACTCTTTGAGATACGTATTCCAATTGGACTTCATTGTAGAAGAAACTTCGTCTTTCCAATCGATGCCTTCGAGCCATAACTTTTAAAAATAAATTTTTGCCTGAATAGTGACTGGAGCCAGCTAGCCGAGAGGATCATACAATTTTGCTGCATCAGATAGAAGGCTAGCTTTAGTGACTTCTGGTTTTAGTTGAAAGGTTACTTCAAAGGAAAACGTATCTTCATCAGTATTCCAGCCCAATCCTAGAGCTTTCACGACATTTGGTTCATTGAGATTGAAAACATTAGCCTTTTCACGAAAGTCTTCCGGAATATGGGACATAAGTTCTGAAGAATTAGATGTCCATTTGCGTAAGTTGAAACCTCCAGCCGAGAGAAGTTGAACCAATTGTTTCTGTAGAAAGATTGCTTCTGACTCTGAGTGTCTAATGTCATCGACATAAGTATCAGTTTTCAAAATCTTGCAAGCCTCGGGGTAATTTTTATCTTCATCTTCTGCCAATTGATGGAGAACTCTAATGGAGAGGTACGGAGCCGATGAAGTGCCATAAGTGACAGTTTGGAGTTTATATACGCAAATATCAGAACCAGAATTTCTCCATAATATTTGCTGGTAGTGTTGATGACTTCCCATGACTTTGATTTGGCGGAACATTTTTTCCAGATCAGAGCGGAAACCAATTTTAAATCGACGCCATCGATTAATTATAGCCGGAAGGTCGTTTTGCAAAGCAGGACCAGGGAAAAGTTCTTCGTTTAAGGAAGAAAAAGAAGGGCTCTTGCTGCTACCATCGAAAACTACACGAAGTTTTGTCGTAGAGCTAGATTCTCTAATAACGCCATGATGAGGCAGAAAATATCCATAAGGTTGAATGGATTGAGGATAAGGACCCATATTAACCATGTGTCCTAAAGATTCGTATTCATCCATGAACTTCCTATACTCTGAGGCAAAATTTGGTTCTTTCACGAATTTACTTTCAACTTGTTTTAAACGTTTTAAAGCGCTGAAGTCACTGTGACAGAAAGTAGGAGGAGATTTGCCGAGAATTTGGGACCTAAAGGGTAAGGCGAAGGTGTATCTTCCATCTGGACTACGATAGCAATTTTTCTTGAAGAATTGCTCGCAAGCTGTTTCCTCTGTGGTTAATGTTCTAGATTCGAGTAACTCTTCTTGCTCCCAGAAGGCTTTCAATTGTGTATCCAAGGAACACATATTAATATTGACGGTATGATCATATGAAACTTCAGCCGTAGGACCAGAAACAATCCACCCGAAATGAGTCAGTTGTAGAAAAATTCCCTTTTCGAATTTCTTTTGTTGTGGAAGTAAAATGTCTCCATATAAATCGTCTCCAATCAGTAGATCTATAGGATAATTTTTGTCGAAATCAGGATCAGCTAAGGAGAATTCTGCCAAGGAGGGCAACTTATTTCTGTCCACTGGACCAGTACAATAACTATTTAAGGGGGCATGACGTAAGCCTGACTTCTCAATTCAAAGCCAGCTTCATAGTGTGAGGCAAGATTAAATTTAACAAATCGTTTCACAACAACGGTTTCACCACCTACACCAGTGATTCGAGCAAAGGTATTGTATTTTTGTAGACGCAGTAGTTGAGAAGCACTTTCCGTTATCAATGTAGACTGGGCTCCTTGATCTAAAATGGCCCTCAATTTAAAATTTCCAAAGTCGCTCTTCACTATGACGCGAATAGTTGCTAGCAACACCTGAGGCATAACTGTAGCGCTCAACAAAGACAAGCTGACATTAGAATTCCCAACAGAGGAAGAAGGAGCTACATTATCATCACGATTTTCAGCAGTATTAGAAATATTGGACCGATTTTTAGTTGTATACTCATTATGTACAATAGTGTGGTGAGGAAGGTTGCATGACTTACAACGACTTAACGATTTGCAGTCTTTTGAAAAATGGCCAAGGTTCAGACAGTTACGACAAACTTTCTTTGAATTAATGAAGTCGCGCTTAGAGGCAGAGGGCATAGCTACAAACTTGAAACATTTATAGAGAAAATGTCGTTTCCCACAGCAGGGACAATTATCGTCATTAACAGCTGTCATATTTACACGACGATTGTGAGCCATTCTTTGCGAGGTAAACTGTTTTGAGTTTTGTGTTTTAAATTGTGGCTTAGTTGTGCTTTCATTATATTCAGCAATAGATTCTAAAGTTCGAAATGTTGTTTCCAGGAAATTGTACAACTCTGAGATTTTCGGAATCTCTGTTGCAGCTTTGAGAGATTGTTCCCATTCTTTGCAGGTTTGCAAGTCTAATTTACTGACTGTAATATGGATGACAAGAGGATCCCAGCTGGAGCAATCGATACCTAAAGTGCTCAACAGAGCCAAGCTATTTCTTGTCGAATCGAGCAAAGTTTTAATGCTTTCGCATGAACCATTCGATTTTGGGATACTTAAAAGTTTTCGCAGCACAGTGTCAGCTATTTTTCTTTTATTGTGATATCGTTTATCCAGCGCAGCCCATGCAAGTTCATAGCTCCCTTCGGAGGCAGGGTACTCATTTACGATGGACAAAGGAGTATGTCGGCAAGAGTTTTTCAAAAAATAATACTTTTGTATGTTGGACAAACTTTGGTTACTGTGCACCAGAGAAACAAACATGTCTCTGTACTAGATCCAATTTAAGTAGTCACCAGAGAAAATGGGAATGTCTATTTTTGGAAGACGAACTTCAGGAATAATCGATTCGTTTCTTTGGGAATTGGAGACATGGAAAGTTGAATGAAAATTCGGAGAATTAGGAGGGCGATATTCCGCAATAAAATCGAGTAATTTCCCCTTGCCACTGATATAGATTTTGAAAAAGGAATAGTGCACGTCTTCTTTAAAGTATGGAACATCTTCAGTGTTAATTGACTTGTCACGAATGACATCAAAAAGCTGCTCATGGTTGGCCTCAAATGTTCTTTTAATCTCGCCGATCTCGTCGAGACAACTTGGCACAAGCCTCGAGTTTTTTCACCGTCGGGCAATTTGTCGAAGTCGGAAATAATTCGCTGTACACGAGCCAAAAGGATTTTTTGATCTTCGATCGGTCTAGCAAAGTCCTCCATTTTAAAATTATGCAAATATGATGCAGAGCAAGATTTTAATTTGGCACAAAAGGCATTCACAAACTTGATCCAACGTTGTGGTTGTGTTAAATTAAAACTTCGTCACTTTGTCTTTCCACCAAATTATTTATTTTTTAGTACACAGATTCAGTTTAGTTTATTAATAACTTTTCTTTCCGTATTAATTATTTTAATTTTGAGCAAATTTTCAACACAAGATAAGAATTTTCTATTTTTACAACAGTTTTGTTTATTATTTAATTTTGTAATAATTTTGTTGACCAACTGTATGCCTAGTTTTTTTTCAGCACAGTATTGTTTTTCTTTTAATATTTCCCAGCACAGGGGTAGATAAAAAAGTTCACAATTGTTTTTTTTTTTAATTTTCCCAGCACAGGGGCAGAATTCAATAAATAATATTTTTCTCAGTTTAAGTTTAGCAATTATTTAAATATTTTCTTGACACACTGTATTGTGCACTTTGAACGCAATAAAATTTTCACAGTTGTGATTAAGATTTAATTTTATTGACTAAATGTCACAGAGCAAGATCAATTTTTCACTTTGTTGAAATGAATTTTATCACAACAATGTTCACTGAATGTTATTTTATTTATTGGAAATGATCACTGTTCAATTCTTTGCTCACAATTCCCGGGTTTCGGCACCATTAAAATGTATGAGAATGGCTGCTTGAGCCAGAGCGAAATAAAAACACAATAAAAAGTTTCGTTTAAAAAATATAAATTGTCACTGGGGCAACTTTATTTAAAGCAGAATTATAATTTAATATAATTTGTAAATATTTATGCTCCCGATGGGACAATAAATTTAATTAATAATATAAAAAACTTAATTTTAATAATTTGAAAATATTTAGAATTCGCGATTTAGGCTTGTTTCACAATAAAACAAATTAGGTCGGTTTTGCGGCACGGCAGAAAAAAATGACTTATTGTTTATCGATGTAATTAGGCAGCACGGCAGAGAAACAGAACGATACTGATAATAGGCAAATTAATAAACAACATAACAAGGCAGAATTGATCCTATTTACTGTCTCTGCTTACGCTATGCTTTCGTCAGTTTGGCGCTCATTGGCTAGTTGGTGTAAATAGAGAGATTTACCAAAGTAAATAATGTGTGGAGCGACAACAACAACAATAATAACGCATAGCCAAACAGAGGTAAAAAACAGAGATCAATGTCCACATCAAGCTGAGACAAATGTTTGGCCTTGAATCGATGAGGACACGATTAAAAAGGGAATTAGAAAAAATTAGGCATTAGAATGCAAATAGGTACGCCAGTTGGGACAAATT
Organism: Musca autumnalis; assembly: GCF_047663935.1. NCBI lineage: Eukaryota > Metazoa > Arthropoda > Insecta > Diptera > Muscidae > Musca > Musca autumnalis. The sequence goes on from NW_027411814.1 coordinate 14,610, forward strand.
AAAATAAATGTGGGGACATTATTAATTAGTGGGAAAATACAATATTTTTGGTTGAAATAATTAATTATCGAAATTAAAATAAATTAATAATGATAATTAAATAAAGTAATTGTAAAAATGAACAATATTAAATAATAATGAAATAAATATATAATAATTAACTTTAATTGAAATCAATAATATAAATAATGACTTTTGCTCCAACATATTGGACCCATAATATATACAGTCTGGTTTCTTACGACGTTTGTTAAGCAAGCTTTGACACACAATCCAGGCAATTTATATAACGATATAGAATTCCGTCTCGAAGATAGATGCAGAAGCATCCATGTCTCAAGAAATACAAGGGTCAGCTTTGTCAAATCAATCACATGTCCATATGAGAGCAAATATATCGTGACCCATAATATCTGCAGTCTCGCTTCTTACGTCGTTTGTTAAGCAAACTTTGACACACATCCATGCATTTTATATGACGATATCGAATTCCGTCTCGAAGATAGATGCAGAAGCATCCAAGTCTCAAGAAATAACATGGGTCAGATTTGTCAAACCAATCACATGTCCATATGAGAGCAAATATATCGTGACCCATAATATCTGCCGTCTCGTTTCTTACGTTGTTTGTTAAGCAAACTTTGACACACAATCCATGCAATTTATATGACGATATCGAATTCCCTTTCGAAGATAGATGTAGAAGCAACCATGTCTCAAGAAATACAAGGGTTAGCTTTGTCAAATCAATCACATGTCTATATGAGAGCAAATATGTCGTGACCCATAATATCTGCAGCCTCGCTTCCTACGTCGTTTGTTAAGCAAACTTTGACACACAATCCGTGCAATTTATATGACGATATCGAATTCCCTTTCGAAGATAGATGCAGAAGCATGCATGTCTCATGAAATACAAATATCAACTTCGTCAAATCAATCACATGTCCATATGAGAGCAAATATATCGTGACCCATAATATATACAGTCTCGCTTCTTACGTCGTTTGTTAAGCAAACTTTGACACACAATCCATGCATTTTATATGACGATATTGAATTCCCTTTCGAAGATAGATGCAGAAGCATCCAAGTCTCAAAAAATACATGGTTCAGCTTTGTCAAATCAATTACAGGTCCATATGAGAGCAAATATATCGTGCCCCATAATATCTGCCGTCTCGCTTCTTACGTCGTTTGTTAAGAAAACTTTGACACACAATCTATGCAATTTATATGACGATGTCGAATTCCCAGCTTTGTCAAATCAATCACATGTCCATATGAGAGCAAATATATCGTGATCCATAATATATACAGTCTCGCTTCTTACGTCGTTTGTTAAGCAAACTTTGACACACAATCCATGCAATTTATATGACGATATTGAATTACCTTTCGAAGATAGATGCAGAAGCATCCAAGTCTCAAAAAAGACATGGGTCAGCTTTGTCAAATCAATTACATGTCCATATGAGAGCAAATATATCGTGACCCATAATTGTTGAAGTACTGTGTTTAATCAATTAATATTTTACATTGTATAAGTAACCGTTGCTTTTTGTCTTTTATTCTACATACAAACTTCATTGTACTTTGTATTTTCACTTCAATAAAATTATTCAACTCAATAGGTTATGGGCCCTCCATGACATTTGAAAAGAAAAATAAGAAATTAATTCAAGAATTGTGAAAAAAGAAAATTTTCAATTTGTGAATAGAACTTGAACGTCAGAATCATGGAGTTTTGCAAGACCATCAAGCCATTAACAGGAGAATACGATTGGGCAATTTGGAAGAGAAAAGTCAAAGATCTCCTAGATTTTTATGAAGGAGCTCTGAATGTGGTGTCAAGAAAAATTACAAAGCCAGAACCTTTAAAAGAGGGAGCAACTGAAGCTGTAGTGAAAGATTACAATACTCGGTCTGCGTTTTACAGGAAAACGAACGGTCTCGCCAAAACCCTTATTGCTAGTACCATATCTGATGAGATATATATGAAGGTAATGGACAAAGAATCGGCAGCAGATGTTTGGGAAGCATTACACCAACAATTCGAAGCAACATCCAAGGACCAATTGTTCAAGATGTGCACAGCACTTTTCTCGTTTGAGTGGGTTGAAAATTTGGATGTTTCAACGCACATTTCTAAACTTAAAAGTTTGTGGACAGAAATTAACGCTGGTTTGGAATTAAAAGGTAATCAAAAACTTCCAGAACTGCTTCTTATTTGCAAGATTCTGCACGTGCTACCATCATCGTTCGAAATGTTCAAATCGAGTTGGATGATGATAACTCGGGATGAGGATAAGTCCTTAGACGAACTTATTATGCAGCTTTGTCTATATGAACGCAATTTCAAGAAGCCTGAGAACGTTGAAGGTCAAGAAGCTTTAGTCATAAATGAGAAGTATTCCAAAAGGAAGAATGTAAGTACTAAAAAGGACAGTATTTGCCATTACTGTAAGAAGAAAGGCCATTGGATAAAAGAATTGTAACTCTAAACGACGTATGGTATGTTCCAACTATATCTCGAAACCTTTTTTCGATTTTAGCTGCACACGATAGAAACCCAAATAGCAAATTTACATCTACCACAAATGAATGCAAAATGTACGTCGATGAAGAACTTGTGGTACATGGTCAACGAGAAATCAATGGCACACTATACAAGCTTAATGTCCGTCCAAATTCACACACACAGAATATATCCCTGCTTGAAGAACAGTCGGTGTTACAGTTATACCACGAACGCTGGGGACATCAGGACTATCGCCATGTTAAAATGAAGCTTAAAAAGGAAATGGGAATTTCAGTGAAGATTACAAGTGAAAATTGTGAACCATGCATTTTTGGAAAGTCTTCTAGGAATTTGTGTCTATCTCAGTGTTTCTTGGTGATTATTTTGTTTTTGTTCTATTTTTGACATTTGCTATTTTTCTGTCTTGTGTTTTTATTTATTCGTAATATTTTATTAGACTAAGATTTAGAGCATACTTTTAGGCGGTTTTAAAATTAACTAACAAAAATTTTTTACAACTTTTTATTGGCATCTGGTATAGCATACTTTTAGGCATAACCAGTAATAATGGAATGTTTAAATAAAGACTGTAAAGTTACAAGTTTGAAAGAACGTTTGTTGACTTGTTGGTTATGTGAGAAGCATGAACATTTGAAATGCTTGGGTTTTACCGGCAAGCATTTTGATGTCATTACTGACCGCAATAATGGATTTCGTTGGGCATGTGCCAATTGCAGGTCTCTGGAAGTAGATTTTTACCGTCTTTTCAGGGAATCTAAAATGGAGCTTGCTGCCATGAGGAAGGATTTTGAAGTCGTTTTTTCTAGGCTTGAAATTTTTGAAAAAATGTTTAAAAATTTTGATTTCGCTGATGGCTCTCCGAAACGTAAAAAAATCTCAACTATTGTTCCTGGTGATAATTTAATTAGCCTTAATTCACCAGCTGTGGTTCCGCCACGCAAGTCTGTTGAGACCTTACCTTCGGAAAATAGCCTGGCCCTTCCGGGGCAGCGTTCATCACTTCCAATCGTTTCAAGTTCAAAAGGAAACTCGACAACTGAAACGCCTTCTTCAGAAATGTTACCCATATGCTCTCTTACTAATGCTGTTCCTCTAGTTACTGTTAATACACCCTGTTCGAATGTTAATGCTTCTGTTCCAATTACACCTCAAGTTCAGGAAACTGAGTCATCTTTAAATTCCAATCCTTCATGGTCCGGGGGTAGTAATGAACTAATCGTAATTCCTCCCAGGAAAAATATTTTTATACCCTCCACCATAGGATGGGGGTATATTAAGTTTGTCACTACGTTTGTAACTACTCGAAATAATCATTGTAGACCCCACAAAGTATATATATTCTTGATCAGCGTGCAATTCTACATCGATATAGCCATGTCCGTCCGTCTGTCCGTCTGTCCGTCTGTCCGTCTGTGGAAATCACTCTAGCGTCCGAACGGATTGACGTAGGTTGATGAAATTTTGGGAAAATATGTTATATTTACGTAGGACTTTTGGTATTGAAAGCGGGCTATGTAGGTCCACGCTTTCGTATAGCCCCCATACAAAATGACGCGTGACGCGTCGTCGTTTTAAGGAATTTTTAAGATATTTGGCCCATTTTACCACCGAATTGGTTGTAATTTGGTACTTTGTGTCTCCAGAGGCCAAAAAATATTCCTACCAAAGTTGGGTTATATAGGTCCACGTTTTGGTATAGCCCCCATATAAGGCCCCATATAAAGTACGCGTCATTTTAATATATTTTGAATGTATTAGACTCATTTGACAACAGAATTGGTTGTAATTTGGTATTTTGTGTCTCAAGAGGCCAGAAAACATTCCTACCAAAGTTGAGTTATATAGGTCCACGTTTTGTTATAGCCCCCATATAAGACCCCTTATAAAGTACGCGTCATTTTAATAGATTTTGAATGTATTAGACCCATTTGACCAAAGAATCGGTTGTAACTTTGTATTTTGTGTTTCCAGAGGCTAAGAAACATTTCTACCATAAAATGTTTATATAGGTCCACGTGTTGATATAGCCCCCATAATACAATATCTCCCGATTTTCGATATTTTGAACGTTTTAGCCTCATTATCACACCGATATGGCTGAATTTTGGTATTTAGTCTTCTTTAGGCGTATAAAACTTTCCCCCAGAAATTTGTAGGTATAGGTCCACGCCATTATATAGCCCCCATAGAACGGTACCTTCCGAATTTCGGTATTTTGAAGGTTGTGGCCACATTAATCCACCGAAATGGCTGAAATTTGTGGTGGAGGGTATAAAAAGTTCGGCCCGGCAGAACTTAACGCTTTTCTTACTTGTTATTTCTAGATTACATCCTAATACGACTGTAGATAACATTTATAATTACATAAAAGCTAGATTGAATAACATACGTGACACTGACTGTAAAATTATGAAATATAATTCGTCAAGGCCACGTGTCATATCATCTTTCAAATTAACTGTGCCTCATGAGTTCTTTAATGTTATATTAAATGAATCATTCTGGCCAGAAAGTACACTAGTTAAAGAATATATATACAGAGAGAAATCTAATACTATTAATCCTGTAGTTATTCCTTCAGTCGTGTCTGTTTCAAAAAACCAATAAGTTCGCTATCCATACTTTACCAAAATGTTAGAGGTCTAAATACTAAACTTAATAATATTTACTTAAAATCTTTTGGTTGTGATCTCAAAATCCTAGTTTTTACAGAAACTTGGCTGAAACCAGGTATTCGTGACACTGAGATTTTGTCAGATCAGTACCAAGTATACAGAAAAGATAGACTAAACAAAATTGGTGGAGGAGTATTCATTGCAGTTCATAATTCCATTGCCTCAGAGCGAATTATACTTACTGAATACCCTTATATTGAATTTGTGTGTGTTAAAATAAAATATTTAAATCAATCCTTTATTATAACGTGCTCCTACATTGCTCCAAACTCAAACATAGACATTTATCTTAAACATTCCGAATTAATAAAAGAAGTTTCTTTACGGCATTCAGCAAATTCTGAATTGATTTGTCTTGGTGATTTTAATTTACCAAACTTAACATGGGTCTCAGGCGACAACACTGTGGATTATGTACCTGTTTCAGCAACAGAACTGTCTACAGACATGTTATCCTTCTGGGAAAATATTTTTGATCAATATCTCTATCAAATAAATAATATCTATAATTCTAAAGGCAAAATTTTAGACTTAGTGTTTTCTTCAACCATAAACTCTTCTGTATGTGCAAGTCCTCCATTCTCAGAACCTGAAGATATTTATCATCCCACCCTTATGGTAACTCTTGAACTCAATAATATTTCAACTACTAAAACTTTACCGCAAACTAAGTCAAGTAAACTAAATTTTGGTAAAACTAATGTGGTCCTACTGCGTTCTATCTTATCAAATAATAGTTGGTTACCTCAGGGAAACATTGATTCCAGTATTTCAAATTTTTATAAAGTACTTAATGATGCATTGACAGTATCAGTCCCTCTCTTAAAGACGTGCTCAGAAATGGGTCCTGCTTGGTTTACTCCACATCTCAGGAGTTTACGCAATATGAAAAGTAGAATGTATAAAAAATTTAAAAGATGCAATTCCACTTTAAATTTTACCAACTATGCAAAAGCTAGAAATGCGTTCAATAGAGAAAATTCAAGGTGTTATTCAAATTACTTAATAAAGATGCGAAATAATTTTCATAGGAATCCCAAAAACTTTTATAAATTCGTAAACTCTAAAAGAAAAGTACGTGAATTTCCTAGTAGCATGAGACTTGGTTGTAGAGAATCATGTGACCCTAACGACATTGCGAATATGTTTGCTGACTTTTTTCAAAGTACCTACTCCAAATTTTCAACTAACTCCCTTAATTACCCTTATACTATTCATAAACTTAACCAGTTTCCTCGCATTATTCTCACTGAGGATGAAGTATTAAATGGTTTATTGTCATTGAAATATTCAAACTCACCAGGTCCAGATGGTGTACCGACTTCTATTTTAAAATCATGTGCATATGAACTTTATCGTCCTCTAACAAATATTTTCAACGACTCGTTGACATTGGGATATTTCCCCCTTGTCTGGAGATCTAGCTTTATTATTCCTTTGCATAAATCTGATAGTAGATGTGTGATTGAAAACTATAGAGGTATTGCAAAACTAAGTGCAATTCCTAAACTTTTTGAACTTCTGGTTTCACGCCGAATAACTCATTTCGCTAGATCTATAATATCACCTTATCAACATGGTTTCGTTAAGGGTAGGTCTACCTTGACAAATTTATTGGAACTTACATGTGGATTCGTAAATAAATGTCAAACTGACGTTATATACACAGATTTCAGTAAGGCCTTTGACACCGTTGTACACGAATTGTTAATATATAAGCTTGATTCTATGGGTTTCCCATCAATACTCTTGTCATGGATACGTTCTTATTTACAGGACCGTACCCAAAGGGTTTCTTTTAATGATATTTTATCAAATAATATAACTGTGCATTCTGGTGTTCCTCAAGGTAGCCACTTAGGTCCATTACTTTTTGTACTTTACTTAAATGACCTTCCATCTGTTATTCGTTGCTCTAAAGTATTAATGTTTGCTGATGATGTTAAACTGTTTAGCAATCATGATTCTTATAATCAATCAATTAATCTGCAACAAGACTTATATTCTCTTTCCAACTGGTGTAGTGTCAACGGTATGTCATTAAACTTAAAAAAATGTAAAAAATTATCATTTTATAGATCTCGTCCTGATTCTTGCGATTACTTCATAGGTTCGCACAAATTGGATAATGTAGATTCGTTTGTAGATCTTGGAGTTATTTTAGACAGTAAATTGCGTTTCAACTTACATATAGAGTCTTGTGTTAATAAAGCCAAGTCATTACTGGGCTTTATAAAACGCTGGTCTAAGGAATTTGACGATCCATACGTGACCAAACGCTTGTTCATTAGCCTTGTTCGACCAACATTAGAATACGGTTGTGTACTTTGGAGTCCTTTTTACAAATGTGATTCTGATAAGATAGAATCAGTACAAGTTCAATTTCTTTTGTTTGCTCTTAGAGGTTTAGGGTGGAGCTCAACTGAATCTCTTCCACCATATGAAAACCGTCTAAAGTTAATTGACCTTCCAACATTGGAGAAAAGACGTTTAATGCTCAGATCTGTATTCATTATTAAACTCTTGCGTGGACAAATTGAATCACAGTTTTTAATTGGCGAAATAAATTTTAATGTACCTTTACGTAGTACTCGAAACTACATACCACTTAAATTAACGTTAGCAAAATCTAATTATGAAATAAGTAATCCACTCCGATCTTTATGTGATGAATATAACAAGTTATATAATAGGATTTCTTTATCCGAGCTTCTGCATGTCATAAAAAACTTTATCTTACGTTCTTAGTATTGTTGTAACAGTTGCCAGACAATATGTTAGATTAGACCTGTTTATTTTTTGATGTGTTTGTCTTTAAAATGTAATTTTATAACCGGCTGTTGTTTTGCTGTAGCTGGTTTTCCCTAGTCTACTAACCCCCCATATTCCGGAATATGAGGTGTACGCGCTCCCTACGTTAAGGGGAGGTGGCCCTCTCGGTCGGCAGGGGCGGGAAAGTGTGGCGTTGGGAACGATCGAAAAATAATAAAAAAAAAAAAATAATAAACCTTTTGGAAGACGTGACGCTGCTAGTGAACCAGGAGAGATAGTATCAACAGATGTATGTGGCCCTTTTCCACCTTCATTCAGAGTGAAAGATTCGCTTAAAGAGATGTTGATTCACGCAAAATGTCAAGGTCACACTGTAAAAACGTTAATTAGCGACAACGGTGGCGAATTTGACAACGATGACGTCAGGAAAATTCTTGCTCAGCATGGAGTTACTCATAAGTTGACTGCTCCATATACCCCGCAGCAAAATGGGTGTGCTGAAAGAGAGAATAGAACGATCGTAGAAATTGCAAGGACTTTCAAGTACGCAAATAAGGAAATTGAATTTCCAGAATCAATATGGTGTGAATTTGTGAAATCAGCAATATATATTTTAAACAGAACAGGAAAGTCATCCGAAGCTGATATTAGCCCATTCGAAAAATGGTATGGTAAGAAACCTACAATCCGACATTTGCGAATCATTGCGTCGACATGTTATATGCACATTCCAAGTCAAAAGCGAAAGAAAATGGACAAAAAGGCTGAAAAAGGATACCTGGTAGGATATGATGGAGACGAGCGATATCGTATTTATATGCCAGAAAAGAGAGATATTCATGTTTCGAGAGATGTTAAATTTGTAGAGAAAACAAATAATAATCGCTTAGAAGAAAAAACCATAATAAAATCCAACGTAAATCCTGATACACAACGTATTGATTTGTCAAAGATTATACGTTTCAATGATTTAATTCAAGATGATGAAATTCAGAGTGGACTGAATGAAGAGTCGGATCCAAACATAGAACCACAAGATGATCAATTAGCCAAAGATTCACCAAATTTAGAAGAACAAAATGATAAACCTACGAGCAGCTATCCTGAAGATAATTTAGAGAGAAATGCAACATCTGACAGTGAGTTTGAAGATGCTATATCAGGAAGCAAGGATGGACAAGAATCTGAAGAAGAGAATTGCAATTACAGGAAATTAAGAAATAGAAGGGTAATAATTCCAAAAACAACTCATGGCGAATTGGCTATGGTTTCCCAGGAGTTTGTTAATAGCATAGAAACTCCAAATTCATATTCTGAAGCTACTAAAGGCGACCAAAGATCAGAGTGGGTAGCAGCCATGGAAAAGGAAATGAATTCGTTAATAGAAAACAAAACATGGGTACTTACCGAACTTCTGAAGGGTGCTAAAGCTCTCCCATCAAAATGGGTTTACAAAGTAAAAACCAAAGTGGATGGCAGTGTGGATACCTTCAAGGCGAGACTAGTCATTAAAGAATATAATCAAACAAAAGGACTTGATTATGATCAAACTTTTAGTCCGGTAGCAAGGATGTCCACAATTCGGTCTCTGTTAAGTGTTGCAGTCACAGAGAAGATGTACTTAGCACAGTTCGATGTTTCGACTGCATTCCTTTATGGAGAGTTGGACGAAATAATTTTCATGAAACAGCCAAAAGGATTTGATGACGGAACAAATAGAGTTTGTTCTCTAAAAAGAAGTCTGTATGGTCTTAAACAAGCACCACGGTGCTGGAATACTAGAATGCGAAATTTTTTAACCAAATTGGGATTTAAAACAAGCTCGGCTGACAGTTGTCTATACATCAGAGAAAAACAGGGGAAGAAAATCATTCTTGCTCTGTATGTAGACGATGGTTTAGTTGCTGCGTCTGATGTAAACGACTTGAAGATATTTCTGGATGAACTTAAAGCTGAATTCAAAATTACACACAAAGATGCAAAGTACTTTCTTGGTCTAGAAATTGAAAAGTCGGATGATTCTGTAAAGATAAGTCAGAAGTCATATGCTAAGAAAATTTTGGAAAAATTTAACTTTTCTGAATTTAGAGCAGTATCAACTCCGATGGAAAGTACAAAAACCGTTGCAGAAGTTCAAAAATCAACAAATGATTTTCCATATCGTGAAGCAGTTGGAGCAATAATGTATTTAATGTTGGGAACTAGGCCAGATTTGGCATTTAGTGTCGGTGTTCTGTCAGGATCTCTGGAATCCCCTACAAGTGAAGATGTACAAAGACTTAAGCGGGTTCTTCGTTACATTGCTGGCACACTTGACTATGGAATAATTTACAAAACGAACGGTTTAAAGAAATTGGAATGCTATAGTGATGCAGATTATGGAGGCTGTATGAGCACAGGACGATCAACAACTGGAGTAGTAGCATGTTATGCAAGCAGTCCTATATCATGGATAAGTCAAAGACAGCCAACCGTATCCACCTCAACAACTGAAGCTGAAATCATAGCAGCGAGTGAGGCCGCTAAGGAATTGATGTGGTTGAAAAGCCTCTACAATGACTTAATTAATTATAATGAAGTACCGGTAATACACATCGATAATACTGCTGCTATAAGACTGTCTCAAAATCCAGAGTTTCACAAGCGAACGAAGCACATTTCTTTAAAGCACTTCTTCATTCGTGAAAAGGTAATTGAAGGCGATATTATCGTGTCTCAAATCTCAACTGAATATCAAATTGCAGACATGATGACCAAACCGTTACCAAAACTTCGATTGCTGCACTTCGTAAATATTTTAAATATTAATCATTTAAACAAAGGGAAGTGTTGAAGTACTGTGTTTAATCAAATAATATTTTACATTGTATAAGTAACCGTTGCTTTTTGTCTTTTATTCTGCATACAAACTTCATTGTACTTTGTTTGTTTCACTTCAATAAAATTATTCAACTCAATAATAATATCTGCAGTCTCGCTTCTTACGTCGTTTGTTAAGCAAACTTTGACACACAATCCATGCAATTTATACGACGATATCGAATTCCCTTTCCAAGATAGAAGCAGAAGCATCCAAGTCTCAACAAATACATGGGTCAGCTTCGACAAATCAATCACATGTCCATATGGGAGCAAATATATCGTGATCCATAATATATACAGTCTCGCTTCTTACGTCGTTTGTTAAGCAAACTTTGACACACAATCTATGCAATTTATATGACGCTATTGAATTACCTTTCGAAGATAGATGCAGAAGCATCCAAGTCTCAAAAAATACATGGGTCAGCTTTGTCAAATCAATTACATGTCCATATGAGAGCAAATATATCGTGACCCATAATATCTGCCGTCTCGTTTCTTACGTCGTTTGTTAAACAAACTTTGACACACAATCTATGCAACCTATATGGCGATATAGAATTCCCAGCTTTGTCAAATCAATCTCATGTCCATATGAGAGCAAATATATCGTGACCCATAATATCTGCAGTCTCGCTTCTTACGTCGTTTGTTAAGCAAACTTTGTCACACAATCCATGCATTTTATATGACGATATTGAATTCCGTCTCGATGATAGATGCAGAAGCAACCATGTCTCAAGAAATACAAGGGTAAGCTTTGTCAAGTCAAACACATGTCCATATGAGAGCAAATATATCGTGACCCATAATATCTGCAGTCTCGCTTCTTACGTCGTTTGTTAAGCAAACTTTGACACACAATCCTTGCAATCTATAAGACGATATGGAATTCCGTTTCGAAGATAGATGCAGAAGCATCCAAGTCTCATGAAATGCAAGGGTCAACTTCGTCAAATCAATCACAAGTCCATATGAGAGCAAATATATCGCGACCCATAATATCTGCCGTCTCGTTTCTTACCCCGTTTATTAAGCAAACTTTGACACACAATCCATGCAATTTATATGACGATATCGAATTCCCTTTCGAAGATAGATGCAGAAGCATCCAAGTCTCATGAAATACAAGGGTCAGCTTCGTCAAATCAATCACATGTCCATATGAGAGCAAATATATCGTGACCCATAATATCTGCCGTCTCGCTTCTTACGTCGTTTGTTAAGCAAACTTTGACACACACATGCAATTTATATGACGATATCGAATTCCGTTTCGAAGATAGATGCAGAAGCATCCAAGTTTCAAGAAATACAAGGGTCAACTTCGTCAAATCAATCACAAGTCCATATGAGAGCAAATATATCGTGACCCATAATAACTGCCGTCTCGTTTCTTACCCCGTTTGTTAAGCAAACTTTGACACACAATCCGTGCAATCTATAAGACGATATGGAATTCCGTTTCGAAGATAGATGCAGAAGCATCCAAGTCTCATGAAATGCAAGGGTCAACTTCGTCAAATCAATTACAAGTCCATATGAGAGCAAATATATCGTGACCCATAATATCTGCCGTCTCGTTTCTTACCCCGTTTATTAAGCAAACTTTGACACACAATGCAATTTATATGACGATATCGAATTCCCTTTCGAAGATAGATGCAGAAGCATACAAGTCTCATGAAATACAAGGGTCAGCTTCGTCAAATCAATCACATGTCCATATGAGAGCAAATATATCGTGACCCATAATATCTGCCGTCTCGCTTCTTACGTCGTTTGTTAAGCAAACTTTGACACACACATGCAATTTATATGACGATATCGAATTCCGTTTCGAAGATAGATGCAGAAGCATCCAAGTCTCAAGAAATACAAGGGTCAACTTCGTCAAATCAATCACAAGTCCATATGAGAGCAAATATATCGTGACCCATAATATCTGCCGTCTCGTTTCTTACCCCGTTTGTTAAGCAAACTTTGACACACAATCCATGCAATTTATATGAGAATATCGAATTCCCTTTCGAAGATAGATGCAGAAGCATCCAAGTCTCAAGAAATACAAGGGTCAACTTCGTCAAATCAATAACATGTCCATATGAGAGCAAATATATCGTGATTCCGTTTCGAAGATAGATGCAGAAGCATCCAAGTCTCAAGAAATACAAGGGTCAACTTCGTCAAATCAATCACAAGTCCATATGAGAGCAAATATATCGTGACCCATAATATCTGCCGTCTCGTTTCTTACCCTGTTTGTTAAGCAAACTTTGACACACAATCCATGCAATTTATATGACGATATCGAATTCCCTTTCGAAGATAGATGCAGAAGCATCCAAGTCTCAAGAAATACAAGGGTCAACTTCGTCAAATCAATCACATGTTCATATGAGAGCAAATATATCGTGACCCATAATATCTGGAGTCTCGCTTCTTACGTCGTTTGTTAAGCAAACTTTGACACACAATCCATGCATTTTATATGACGATATCGAATTCCCTTTCGAAGATAGATGCAGAAGAATCCAAGTCTCATGAAATACAAGGGTCAGCTTTGTCAAATCAATCACATGTCCATATGAGAGCAAATATATCGTGACCCATAATATCTGCAGTTTCGCTTCTTACGTCGCTTGTTCAGCAAACTTTGACACGCAATCCATGCATTTAATATGACGATATTGAATTCCGTCTCGAAGATAGATGCAGAAGCATCCATGTCTCAAGAAATACAAGGGTCAGCTTTGTCAAATCAATCACATGTCCATATGAGAGCAAATATATCGTGACCCATAATATCTGCAGTCTCGCTTCTTACGTCGTTTGTTAAGCAAACTTTGACACACAATCCGTGCAATTTATAAGACAATATAGAATTCCGTTTTGAAGGTAGATGCAGAAGCATCCAAGTTTCAAACAATACATGGGTCAGCTTTGTCAAATCATTCACATGTCCATATGAGAGCAAATATATCGTGACCCATAATATCTGCAGTCTCGTTTCATACGTCGTTTGCAAAGCAACTTTGACACACAATCCATGCAATTTATATGACAATATCGAATTCCGTTTTGAAGGTAGATGCAGAAGCATCGAAGTCTCAAGAAATGCAAGGGTCAGCCTCGTCAAATCAATCACATGTTCATATGAGAGGAAATATATCGTAACCCCATAATATCTGCAGTCTCGCTTCTTACGTCGTTTGTTAAGCAAACTTTAACACACAATCTGTGCAATTTATATGACGATATCGAATTCCCAGCTTTGTCAAATCATTCACATGTACATATGAAAGCAAATATATCGTGACCCATAAGTTTTGTTCCAGAACCTGCAAAATAGTACTATTTAGTACTATTTTTACAAATTGTTCCTAAAAATGCGTTCCTGTACCCCAAAAAATAGGAAAAGTTGCACTTCTCTTTTAACAAAAATGGCGCTGAAATAGGTTCTCTTTTACTATTTTCTGCCACACAAATTTGGTCGGGCAAAAGTTTAAAAACTGTCACAAAAAATATTTGGCATTTGTTTGACACAAAAAATTGATACCACAAGATTGATTAAAAATGTTTGGCAATTGTTCTAATAAATACGTATAGCAAAAAGAAGAAAACTATAAAAAGGAGAAAAACACGCAATTTACCTACACTTATGGAAAAAGAAATGTTATTATCTGTTATCGAGGAAAGTAGCAGTGAAGACGAGTGGTTATTTATGGATTCGGACGATGAGATAATCCAAAGCCTAGAGAAGTCCATTAAAGGTAATGTCCATCACATCCAAACGCAGCTGGGATATAGGACATGGAATGAGCATGTAACATACAATGACCACCTTGTGAATTACTGATAGTGCAGAATATAAAAGTGGAAAGACAATGACAATACAGAACACCAATTTTTCAGCGTTGGTTGTTGGTTACGTTTCGTGAGTTTTTCAGCCGAGCGTAATTTGCGTTTAAACTGTGGTAGCAAGGTCCTATACCATCGTGCTGGACAAATTCGTATGAAACACATATATTTGGACGTAATCTGTTTCAGGGGAGCCACCATGGGGCAATGGTATGTACACCCGCCTTGCACGCATAAGGTCGTGGGTTCGTATCCCCGGCCAGGCAACACCAAACAATTTTCAACGGTGGCAAAATCCCCCCAGTAATGTAGGCGACATTTCTGTGTATTCCAGCCATGTAAAACTTCTCTACAAAAGTGGTGTCTTGGACACGCCGTTCGGACTCGGCGATAAACTGTAGGTCCCATATCATTGAGCTAATATGAATCGGGGTGCACTCACTGATATGAGAGAAGTCTCCCCTTGTCCCGCCGGGGATGTTAGTGGTACAATTATAATCTGTTTCAGATAAAATGGAGGCGATTTTGTTATGTCCTCATGTCTGTTTGGGTGACTGGTGACAGTTCAAACATAAAACTTTGGACATCATTATATTTATTCCAAACTAAGATCAGGAGTGAACATGTGCCAAATCAGTCAACCCCCACAAAACAATCGTGTGAGCAAACTTTAAAGACCTTTCTCTGATAGTTTTGAACTGTGCACAGCTAGTAGTTATTGTGGTCCTGATTATGGTGATGTAATTATTTTCTTGCACAAGTCTATACCATTACCATGATATGTAATACACATAATGGTCCCAAGCAAATCCAAAGTGTCACCAGTCAGAGTAAAGTACCTTCTTTCCTTATCCTTTTCCCCAAAAACCCCCCTAAACGTAATGTAACCCCATAAAGTAAAAAGTCCATCTTTCTTACACATACATACAAACATACATATGCACTTTCAGAACTTCGAGCTTTATTACAGCGTTTAATGGGATTTTAGGGTAAAGAAGGCTTTCATACGCACAAAATGCGCCTCACAGAAATAATGTCTTCCAAGTATGTTTGGAAGAAATCCGTTTCTCTGACTGCCGGTCTGGGTGGAACCACTGAAAGTAGTAGTTGGTGCGATATCTGTTGAAAGGAATAGCTCCAACGGTCTATTCTCTCAGGTGCCTCCTCCGCAACACTTTTGATTGGTAATCCATATTTTTGTCGATAACTTCATACGTTGAAAAAATACTGAAAACCGCGCTGAATACAAATGTAGCAGAAAAGGATTTTGGTTGTGTAGTCGGTATACGATCTGTCCAGTTTCTAATTCACACAGACTAAGGGTGTATCTCTGTCGGTTTGGCGACTGATACATTTTTACTTGGTATATCTCATACCATAGTATATACCCGTGGTATATTCAATTTTTGTTTGAAACTCACCTAAATGTTCATTTTTGACCATAAAGTATATATTCATAATCTGGGTGAAACTGACCCTAAGCAGTTAAGGTGTGCGTACATAAGCTCCCTTGCCTGATTGCCTTACTGACTGCCTGGCCTCTCTGCTTTATGTCAAAAGAGGCAAAAATTCAGGCGCCTGAATGTGTGTTTCAACACGTATTTCGTATGCTTCTACTTTTGACATAAAGCAGAGAGGCCAGGCATTCAGTACGGCAATCAGGCAAGGGAGCTTATGTACGCACACCTTTAGAGCTCGAAGCCTGATTTTGGGTATTGTCAACCAAATTATCTCTGAATTAACATTAAAAATTCCCAATGGTTAAATGCGTACCACCGGGATTTTGGGCATTTTCAAGGTTTAAGCTTTATTATTATATCGAAATGGCTGAAGATTGCAATTTAGTCTTCTTTGGGACTACAATACTTTCTCCCAGAAAGGATAAAGAATAAATATATATGAGAGAAAATGATATTCTGCATTTAGCACATTCCACTTCTCCTAGGAATAAGACTTGACGTGAAGGAAGAGCTATGTACTTTCCACTTCAATAACAGCTCGTGGTGGAGGGTATAGTTCAGTACAACAGAACTTAACTCCGATAATACTTTTTTTAAAAGTTAAGACAGTCTTTCAGTTCATGAGTAATACATTAATTTTTAATCTTCTTTATATGGAAATTATTTTGCAGGCAAACGCAATTCCATAACCAATTACAGGGTCAATGTAATGACATCATATACTGATGAAGAATTTCGAATGCATTTTCGCATTTCGAGAAATTTATTTCAAAATTTGAGCGCGAAGTTCGCTGATAGCGAAATCTTCACAAACCTCCGTGCAGATAAAAGATTGTCAAGCGACGATCATCTAGCTATTTTTTTGTGGTTTGCAGGCCATGAAGCCTGCAGTTTTAGAGATCTTTCCGACAGATTTGATGTAACAATTTCAAGCGTAAGTCGAATTATCAGAAGGGTAACAACATTTTTGAGTTCCTTAAGTCCACAAATTATTAAATGGCCAACTGCAGATGAAAAATGTGAGTCAAACGAATACTTCAGAATTAAGTGTGGATTTTCGGGAGCAATTGGTGAGTTCAATAAGCAATCTCAAATAGAACCTATTCATATATGTACATTAGGGCTATAACCAAAAAAATACCAAACCAGTACCGTGTGGGCAATTTTGTCCGGTGCAAAAAGTTTCCGCACCGACTGCGATTACTAAAGCTCTTTTCATATGTTTTCTTCTTACAAATTCAAATTTCCTTTGTTTGAATAAATATTTATAGAAAATAACTACCCCATATTCACTTGTCCGGTAGGTACAATAAATATAAACATGAAATTCGCGAGTTTTTAAAGAAAAACCAGAAATTGCAATATTGTTCTTAATATGCTCTGAAATGGCGCGATTTAAGAAGAAATTGGTCCAGAAATAAATACGGAATGGTTTGATATTGATTTTAAATTAAAAAAATATAATAGTACATTTAGACTATACTGGATTTTGCAAATCCAGTGGATTTAAGTTGTCATGTTCATACAATATATCTCAAATAAATCCAGATAATTGCTAAATCCAGCATAATCTAAATCAGGCATTAAAGTTTTAATGAATAGCGTATAATACCCCGGTTACACTATACCGGATTTAATAAACCCACTGGGTTTCAAATGTCAATTCCATAGCGCAAACGTCAAATAAATCCTCATGAAGTGGGTTAACCCGGCAAAAAGCTGTAGTGTAACCAGGCTATATGTCGTTATAACCAATAAACTTAAGAAAATACGTTACTGAACTTCAATGCATTTGGCGCGGAAACTTTTTTCGCGAAAGAGAAAGAAATTACACATTATTTCATAAAAGTTGTTCATGCTCTACACGGATATGTGGTGGTATTTTTGATATTTGCAAAAAAAGTGCAAAAACTTATAACCCTAATGCACATTAGGGCAATCCAAAAACACATTTTTTCATTTCCATATCATCGAAAACTTTATATATAAAATTTTTAATTATGGAGATCGGTAAAGGTTGACCTGTGACCCCTTACTTACCCGGTTTTCCCACTTTTTTGTAGGATTAGTTGCTTTTAGCCACAAAAATAAACTGAAACAATTGTTCCATCGATTGGACAATAAATGTGATTTTATTAAAATTTGACATTGGCCGCCATACAAGGTACCATGATAATAAGGATGGGTCAGAGATCACGTGTTAACGTTTACCGATCTCCACAAAATGTAATATATAAAGTTTTTCGATGAAATGGAAATGCGATTTTTTGTTTGCGTCGCCCTAATGTACATTCTATTTAAATTTTAATAGGGTGCATCGATGGAACGCATATTGTTATAGACCCACCCAAGAATTCCAAAAATGAATATGTAGATAGGAAGGGCCATTTCTCCATCAAACTCCAGGGTATCTGCAATGAAAAAAGGAAATTTATCAATGTATTCATCGGATATCCTGGATCTTCACACGACAGCTGGGTATTCCAGAATTCTCCGATTTGTCAAAATATCGAAAATAAATGTGGAGGTTATATATTTTTGATTTTCATTGGAATATTAATAAGTATATTAAGAAGTATTTTTATCTATAGATTATTATATTCTTGGAGACTCGGCTTATCCATGTGGAAGACATTTAATAACGCCTTATAGAGACAATGGGCATCTAACAAATGCGAAGAAGCGATTTAATGTAAAGCTGAGCTCTGGTCGTGTCACCATGGAGCATACGTTTGGTATCTTGAAGCAGCGATTCCGTCAGCTTTACTATTGCAAGCTTCGAGGCATAGAAAAACTATGCCATTTTATAAGGGCTTGCTGCGTTCTCCACAATCTCGCAGACGAAGATGATTTTCAATTTGACGACATATGTGAAGATGAGGAAGAATTCCCCTGCAGTAATACCGGTACGCCGAATAATGCACTTCGGGACCTCTTATGTGAACAATTGCAAGAAACATAACTCAATAGAGGTTTCAATATCCGCATTAACCATTATCCCTGTAATATGTAAATAACATGAATAAATAAAAAATATATACATGTAAACATATATACATGTTTACTTATTATTACAAGCATGTGCACGCAACATCGTCAGAGAAAAGTTCACATTTATAGAAAGGAAGATATAGCAAGAAAGATAGTATCAGTCGGCTGTGTCGAGAGAGATATACAGGGCAGTCATGAATAATTCCCTCGTAATTTTCCGCATGGCAAAATAATTTTGAAAAGTGAAATTCTTTTAAAAATCAATGTTTTAAAACTTTGAAAACGGCTAGAATAACTTAATTATGGAATATTCTCGCTGAATAGACAAATATATTCCCTTTTTGGACATAAATGAGGAAATTAACAAGTAAGAGGTTATCAGACAGACAGGCGGACGGACATGGCTAAATCGAATCCAAATTGTCTGAAATGTACATATTTCGTCCAAACACACTTGGTAGTCCGGTCAAAATAGACATGCGTATAAGGGGGAAATAGCAAAAATTCCCACAAAGCTAAATTTTGGTGGAGAGCTAGGGTTGGCCATTAGAAGCAACGTCCTAAAAGTCCCCATCGATCCCATGTGTGCAAAACAAGTTATTCGGGGTCAAAGGTCATTTTTGGAGGCATTATTCAGTTTTTTTAATTTTTCTCAAAAACGGTAATACTTAGCAAAAGCCCGCTAAAGTAAAAGTTGTAGATTCAATAATTGTCTACAAGATTGGTCTTTATGATTCTTAAAAAACACTTACCATTTTCGAGATATCTCGATCTAAAGGTCAAATAAAAAATTAGCCGCGTAAGTACATTATGAGGCGAACCGGTTAACGTAACGACACTATGTGTTAGATACTTCCGTAAGCTTTCAAACGATATCCACTTTGCAGTAATCGGTTCAGTAGAACCGGGTCTAACCCGGTTTTTAAATTTGGCCTTTCGGGTCTAATAACCGGCGAACCGGATCTGCAACCGTTGAAAAATATACATTTCCGTAATCAGCGCAACAAACCCTACCTTCGGACAAAACTTGAAAAAAATCGGAGAGTTTTCGTTGGGGTCGTTCCCGTTGGGCTTTCGATTATACATGTGGGTTAAATAGGCTATTTTTGCATAAAATGACTCTAACATTGAATAACTCTACTAAACACACTCCGATTTTGTTGGATTTTTTTTAGAATATAGCTATAATATCGCTCTTCAAGAAAATATATATTTTTTGGGGAGACAGACCCGATTACTTCGCTTATTTTAGCCGGTTCGTCTGAATATGTGCATATTTCCCTTATAAGTGCATAAAAATCATGTGTTTTTTAGAACAGCTATATCTCAAGAATGGTTCTTTTAAGAAAAAATTATAAGGGTCAAACTTGTACATAATTTTTCTGTCTACAATATTTACTTTAGTCACTTTTTGATTAAATCAACCGTTTTCAAAAAATAAATCCGAAAACCTAAAAACCCTTAAATTTTGACCTTTGACCCCGAATAATTTTTTTTGCACACATGGGATCGATGGGGACTTTTAGGACGTTGCTTCTAATGGCAAACCCTAGCTCTCCACCAAAATTCAGCTTTGTGGGAATTTTTGCTATTTCAATGTCTATTTTGACCGGACTATGGGGTATAAAACCATTATTTCGATGAGGCCACATTTTGGTCGTAGCAATACACTTTGCTACCCATTTTTAGCATGAATGCTAAGGGTATAAAAAGACATGAATGTAAAATTTAGTGGCCATAATTGAGACCAGTATGCCTATTCTGTAACTAATTCTTAAAAACTATCGATATTGTTTAAATTTCATTTACTGTAATAACAACAAAGGACATGTTAACAAATTTTCCGTTGATAAAAGTTACTGAAATCTTGCGTTTTGCAAAGCGATTCCCTTGTATGAACATGCTAAAACAAGCAAAATAAAAACCGCAACAACACTCTGTTTTTATTTAATTTTTAACAGCTTCACAATACATTTTATTTAATTCAATCAGTCTTGTAGCATACATATGTATTATAGAATAAATATAAAATTCACACGTGGGAATGAAGTAAAATATTAAATCAAAGGTATAACAGAATTTTTTAAAATCAATGTATAATATAAAAAACAATAAAACATTTTATATATAGTCGTTATGAGTGGAAAAGTGTGTTAATAATTTTTCGAATAACTCTAATTTTCTTTCGCTCCTTTTTTCCTTCTCTTCTAAGTGTTTCAAAACCGCCATTTGAAAATTTTTCTTGTCTTCAGCCATTCCTTGTAGAACTTGCAAAGACTTCTGCTTTGGATTATTTTCTTTACCTGAAATGGTAAAAAATTATTTCATATTGATATAATTTATTTTACTAATTCTCTTTTACCTTTTTTTGGACACGAACTTTTCTTCGAACTTGATGGCAAATCTGTAATATAAATATAAAAATCGTCACCAGAAATCCCTAAAGATGTAAACCACAAAATCAGAAGTTTACACGAGAAGCAAAGAACGATATAAAATTAAAACTTTTTTTATCGAATATTAATCTCATGAAGGCGTGCATATTAGGTATTATCAATCGTGTAAGAATGAGACTATGCAATGAAACAAAATCCGCGAAAATGTTTGATTTTGGTATTCCTTTATTACAACAAAATCTAGCCCCATGATCCGAAATGCCATTTCTTGAAGCTTGAAATTTTGCAATCGATGGTATTTTTTTTAGACTTATGTATCAGATTCAATCAACAACCAATTTAGATTTTTGTGGGTTACGGTCTTTGGGCATTTCTGATGACGAAATATAATTAAGGTACATACAATGGCGAATGAGTGCATATTCACTAATTTGAACTTAATACCAATTGTACATAATATAATTGTGCAACACGTTTTTCCCTATCAGTTAAACTGTTACTGTTATGGGCCCATAAAGATTAGGGTTCTTGATGTCAAAAGTGGTCTTTTTCTCCGATTCATATCTTCTAAAACATTAACAATTTAGGTTAAAGGACAAGATGAAGCACCCACTCTTGCTCGCTACATACAGGATCAGTTTAATATCCATACTATTTGAATGAAAGCGTTTCTGTCAGCTTTTGTTTAATTGTTTTGTCTATATTTGCTAAAAGTGTGCTGTACAAATTGCCCTTTAGTTAACATACTTTACTTTAATGTGAGTACCTGGACAATGAGCACCCCAATGGAAAGTAGTATGAATGCGAAATTTTCGGACGGTAAGCACAGAGCATGATACCAAGATCCAAATGGAATGATCTAACGGCCAATTATAACACAAGTGATGTAACCAAATCGGAAAAACAAAGCAAAAGATCTGAGGATTTAGACATTTATTTTTAGTTCGGTTTATGGTACAAGTATTCTGTATCGGACTACCTAAAGAAAGTACATAAATATGTTATGTTAAAATGGAATTAAATTTGTAAAACGGAGATGACCACTTTCTAATCAAAAAATTTGTGTGTCCATAATTTTATTTTTTATGATAACATAAATTTTGGATTATTAAAGCTACCGATTGTTGCCAGTAAGTAACAACCAGTTAAAGAATCTTACTACTAATGAAGATCGGTATGCGAAACTATATTATTTTATTCTCTGCCTTTCCCGAAATCAATTTTTAATACCTCCAATTTTAAAGTAATGTAAAGCAAATATTAATCTGAATTACTTTGCAAATAATAAGTACTACAGATCTTGAATCTAGAGACCAAATACATTTTGCTTTTCTTACCGTCATCATCATCATCATCAGCTATTTCGTTCGAATTGATATTTCTGCCCGCTTTTCCATCTATATTCTCGCTATCTAGAACATATTCCGGATTTAAAGAATGTCTCTCTCCTAAAAGGTTTTCTAATTCCCTATATAGAAAATAAAATTAAAAACTGTGGGTCAATGTTTTAAAATTTACACCATGACCTGTATCCTAATGGAAAACAGTTTGTGGTGTAGGATACAATTTGATACGGAAATATTGTAAACAATTAACATTGCCAAAAAATACTTACAATTCATAGGGACATGTTAACTTGTTTCTACCCGTAAGAGAATTATTTAATTTGACCTTTTTATATCTCCTTTCCATTGTTCTGAATTTCGACTGCACTTGTTCAGGAGAAAATGTGTACCTGTAATTGAATACATAATTACTTATATCATAAATGCACAAATTTATGTATTATTTATGTACAAATGCCTACATGCGTTTATGAAGTCAATGCAGAAATGTCCACCCAATGACAGATCCAAAATAAAAAACAGATCCAGTCAAACGGTCTAAATTGGTTGAAATGGTTTTTCTGGTGGCAAGCACCTGGTAATGAGGCATTTCCTGCGTCAATTCTGATTACGACTTACATTATCTTTTACTCACTCTCCGTAATCTTTCCAAACAGGGACTTTTTTACTGAAGGTAACCTCTTCTGGATGGTCTAGCAATATAGGTTGATTTCCGTAACGTACCAACATAACTTTTAGACTTTGTCAAAATATTACAGTTGCACACTAATGCATTCTTCACCGACAATGCAACTGTATCAGAAAAAAAAATTGATACAATTTTGCTTTTGACCTGCGTCAAATATGCTCACTGTGACGTTTTGAAACACTTTACTATGTAGTAGTTAAGTATAATGGCGTTATAAAACACAATACTTAAAAATACATACTCTGATATTCCATTCATCAAACACTAATTTAAGACTAATGATAGGTGTAACGTTTTTCAAGCTGAAAGAAAAAAGCACCAAATTGAAATCAGCCTGTAAACTCTTATTATGTGTTAGTGTATGGCTAGAAGCTCTAACGACAAGATGCGATAACAGTGACACCACTGTAGATTATGGGGATACGCAAACGGGGCAGATACGGTTAAGCATCTGCTTTTTGTTCCGTCTTCACATTCTTGCACACAAGACAGCCACTACTGGTTAGGTATGAAAGAGAGAAACTCTCACTTTATCAGACGTAGATTCCATTATCATTTTCAATTTGCCTATTGGCAAAGCCACATAACCCCGTAACGATCTTCTATCTACATATCCCAGTACGATCAAGAGCACAGCATTATCCCGAAAACCTTTTCTTAATCTTCCATTCAAAAGCAAGGACACAATGGAGCACAGATCTCCGAGTGAAGCAGCAGCCACTATAGCAGCTAAGCATTTTCAAATTTATCTCACATATTCCGTATAGCGATTTTCGCTTTTAACTTACCCATTGACATTTAAAGTCTCTGCAATTGCCTCCCAGAGTTTCTTTTTATTCTTCAAATGTACGCTTTTCCCTACCTTTGGGAGCATATTTTCTAATAGGGATAACATTAATTTTGTTGGTGCTTCCAACCAAGTTTGCTTCCCTTGGCTCATGGTGTCTTCGAAATCCAATGTCCCGTATTCAATTATATCATCTGGAATAAATTGTATGGAAAATATTATAAATAGGAGATAATATACAATATGCAAAAGTGTACTTACCATCCACATTATTCATGTTGTTAACATTCATTTTTTTTCTTTTTCAGCAAGATTGCAATTTATCTCGTGAATGAATTTTTCTTTTTCAACAAGAATTGTAATTTGGTTTTTTCTTTTTATTGTGTATGTATAATAATAATAAATATTGCTTTCCAAGTGTTTGACAATTAACTCACAACTACTATTTCCCGTTCCCGTATTTCTTGGGCAAATTTGTATTTTACAACAATTTTTGAGAGTTCTCTCTTTTGCTACTTTTGCCATTCAAAAAGTACGGGAACAAAGCTATAATATCTGCAGTCTTGTTTCTTCCGTCGTTTGTTAAGCAAACTTTGACTCACAATCCATGCAGTTTACATGACGATATCGAATTCCCTTTCCAAGATAGAAGCAGAAGCATCCATGCCTCAAAAAATACATGGGTCAGCTTCGCCAAATCAATTACATGTCCATATGGGAGCAAATATATCGTGACCCATAATATCTGCCGTCTCGTTTCTTACGTCGTTTGTTAAGCAAACTTTGACACACAATCCATGCAATTTATATGAAGATATCGAATTCCGTTTTGAAGGTAGATGCAGAAGCATCCAAGTTTTAAGAAATACATGGGTCAGCTTTGTCAAATCATTCAGATTTCCATATGAGAGCAAATATATCGTGACCCATAATATCTGCAGTCTCGTTTCTTACGTCGTTTGTTAAGCAAACTCTGACGCACAATCTATGCAATTTATATGACGATGTCGAACTCCGTCTCGAAGATAGATGCAGAAGCATCCAAGTCTCATGAAATACAAAGGTCAGCGTGACCCATAATATCTGCAGTCTCGTTTCTTACCCCGTTTATTAAGCAAACTTTGACACACAATGCAATTTATATGACGATATCGAATTCCCTTTCGAAGATAGATGCAGAAGCATCCAAGTCTCATGAAATACAAGGGTCAGCTTCGTCAAATCAATCACATGTCCATATGAGAGCAAATATATCGTGACCCATAATATCTGCCGTCTCGTTTCTTACCCCGTTTGTTAAGCAAACTTTGACACACAATCCATGCAATTTATATGACGATATCGAATTCCCTTTCGAAGATAGATGCAGAAGCATCCAAGTCTCAAGAAATACAAGGGTCAACTTCGTCAAATCAATCACATGTCCATATGAGAGCATATATATCGTGACCCATAATATCTGGAGTCTCGCTTCTTACGTCATTTGTTAAGCAAACTTTGACACACAATCCATGCATTTTATATGACGATATCGAATTCCCTTTCGAAGATAGATGCAGAAGCATCCAAGTCTCATGAAATACAAGGGTCAGCTTTGTCAAATCAATCACATGTCCATATGAGAGCAAATATATCGTGACCCATAATATCTGCAGTTTCGCTTCTTACGTCGCTTGTTCAGCAAACTTTGACACGCAATCCTTGCATTTAATATGACGATATTGAATTCCGTCTCGAAGATAGATGCAGAAGCATCCATGTCTCAAGAAATACAAGGGTCAGCTTTGTCAAATCAATCACATGTCCATATGAGAGCAAATATATCGTGACCCATAATATCTGCAGTCTCGCTTCTTACGTCGTTTGTTAAGCAAACTTTGACACACAATCCGTGCAATTTATAAGACGATATAGAATTCCGTTTTGAAGGTAGATGCAGAAGCATCCAAGTTTCAAACAATACATGGGTCAGCTTTGTCAAATCATTCACATGTCCATATGAGAGCAAATATATCGTGACCCATAATATCTGCAGTCTCGTTTCATACGTCGTTTGCAAAGCAACTTTGACACACAATCCATGCAATTTATATGACAATATCGAATTCCGTTTTGAAGGTAGATGCAGAAGCATCGAAGTCTCAAGAAATGCAAGGGTCAGCCTCATATCAGAGCAAATATATCGTAACCCCATAATATCTGCAGTCTCGCTTCTTACGTCGTTTGTTAAGCAAACTTTAACACACAATCTGTGCAATTTATATGACGATATCGAATTTCCAGCATTGTCAAATCATTCACATGTACATATGAAAGCAAATATATCGTGACCCATAATATCTGCAGTCTTGTTTCTTCCGTCGTTTGTACCGCAAACTTTGACTCACAATCCATGCAATTTACATGACGATATCGAATTCCCTTTCCAAGATAGAAGCAGAAGCATCCTTGCCTCAAAAAATACATGGGTCAGCTTCGCCAAATCAATTACATGTCCATATGGGAGCAAATATATCGTGACCCATAATATCTGCCGTCTCGTTTCTTACGTCGTTTGCTAAGCAAACTTTGACACACAATCCATGCAATTTATATGAAGATATCGAATTCCGTTTTGAAGGTAGATGCAGAAGCATCCAAGTTTTAAGAAATACATGGGTCAGCTTTGTCAAATCATTCAGATTTCCATATGAGAGCAAATATATCGTGACCCATAATATCTGCAGTCTCGTTTCTTACGTCGTTTGTTAAGCAAACTCTGACGCACAATCTATGCAATTTATATGACGATGTCGAACTCCGTCTCGAAGATAGATGCAGAAGCATCCAAGTCTCATGAAATACAAAGGTCAGCGTGACCCATAATATCTGCAGTCGCGCTTCTTACGTCGTTTGTTAAGCAAACTTTGACACACAATCCATGCATTTTATATGACGATATTGAATTCCGTCTCGAAAATAGATGCAGAAGCATCCATGTCTCAAGAATTACAAGGGTCAGCTTTGTCAAATCAATCACATGTCCATATGAGAGCAAATATATCGTGACCCATAATATCTGCAGTCTCGTTTCATACGTCGTTTACTAAGCAAACTTTGACACACAATCCATGCAATTTATATGACAATATCGAACTCATTTTTGAATGTAGATGCAGAAGCATCGAAGTCTCAAGAAATACAAGGGTCAGCCTCGTCAAATCAATCACATGTCCATATGAGAGCAAATATATCGTGACCCCATAATATCTGCAGTCTCGCTTCTTACGTCGTTTGTTAAGCAAACCTTAACACACAATATATGCAATTTATATGACGATATCGAATTCCCAGCTTTGTCAAATCATTTACATGTCCATATGAAAGCAAATATATCGTGACCCATAATATCTGCAGTCTTGTTTCTTACGTCGTTTGTTAAGCAAACTTTGACACACAATCCATGCAATTTACATGACGATATCGAATTCCCTTTCCAAGATAGAAGCAGAAGCATCCATGTCTCAAAAAATACATGGGTCAGCTTCGTCAAATCAATTACATGTCCATATGGGAGCAAATATATCATGACCCATAATATCTGCAGTCTCGTTTCTTTCGTCGTTTGTTAAGCAAACTTTGACACACAATCCACGCAATTTATATGACGATATCGAATTCCGTTTTGAAGGTAGATGCAGATGCATCCAAGTTTTAAGAAATACATGGGTCAGCTTCGTCAAATCAATCACATGTCCATATGGGAGCAAATATATCGTGACCCATAATATATACAGTCTCGCTTCTTACGTCGTTTGTTAAGCAAACTTTGACACACAATCCACACAATTTATATGACGATATTGAATTACCTTTCGTAGATAGATGCAGAAGCATCCAAATCTCAAAAAATACATGGGTCAGCTTTGTCAAATCAATTACATGTCCATATGAGAGCAAATATATCGTGACCCATAATATCTGCCGTCTCGCTTCTTACGTCGTTTGTTAAGCAAATTTTGACACACAATCTATGCAACTTATATGGCGATATCGAATTCCCAGCTTTGTCAAATCAATCACATGTCCATATGAGAGCAAATATATCGTGACCCATAATATCTGCAGTCTCGCTTCTTACGTCGTTTGTTGAGCAAACTTTGACACACAATCCATGCATTTTATATGACGATATTGAATTCCGTCTCAAAGATAGATGCAGAAGCATCCATGTCTCAAGAAATACAAGGGTAAGCTTTGTTAAATCAAACACATGACCATATGAGAGCAAATATATCGTGACCCATAATATCTGCAGTCTCGCTTCTTACGTCGTTTGTTAAGCAAACTTTGACACACAATCCGTGCAATCTATAAGACGATATGGAATTCCGTTTCGAAGATAGATGCAGAAGCATCCAAGTCTCATGAAATGCAAGGGTCAACTTCGTCAAATCAATCACAAGTCCATATGAGAGCAAATATATCGTGACCCATAATATCTGCCATCTCTTTTCTTACGTCGTTTGTTAAGCAAACTCTGACGCACAATCTATGCAATTTATATGACGATATCGAACTCCGTCTCGAAGATAGATGCAGAAGCATCCAAGTCTCATGAAATACAAAGGTCAGCGTGATCCATAATATCTGCAGTCTCGCGTCTTTCGTCGTTTGTTAAGCAAACTTTGACACACAATCCATGAATTTTATATGACGATATTGAATTCCGTCTCGAAAATGGATGCAGAAGCATCCATGTCTCAAGAATTACAAGGGTCAGCTTTGTCAAATCAATCACATGTCCATATGAGAGCAAATATATCGTGACCCATAATAACTGCAGTCTCGTTTCATACGTCGTTTGCTATCAAACTTTGACACACAATCCATGCAATTTATATGACAATATCGAATTCCGTTTTGAATGCAGATGCAGAAGCATCGAAGTCTCAAGAAATACAAGGGTCAGCCTCGTCAAATCAATCACATGTCCATATGAGTGTAGCATATAACCTATTTGATGTAGTGTGGTAGATGTCAGTGAAAATTCAAATGAAGGGAATGCACGTTGCTAGACCAGCCTTATCGCTCGCCGGAGGGGGGGTTCGAATTGCTTCATTATTCTCATACCACTTTGCCACTTAACAATATAAAAACTTACGTGCATTCGCAGTTTCTTTCTTTATTAAAGGAAAAAAAAACAACAGTGAAACTCTCAGAGGGATACGGAAATGAAAATTATGCCTAACAAGGCTCTGTTAGGAAAATGTTCACAAAGGAAACGGAAACTGACATGTAAAGTTAACAGCAGAACAGAGTGTTTCATTCCAGCACTAAATGTTGTTCAGCAACAAGATATTACGTTGCTGACACCCACCCAGCCATGGTTGCAACAGGTCTGAGGAGAAATTGCATTGCAACCCCATAATAGCACAAAGCAAACCTTCTCGTACATTTAAGAGAAATCAAACAGATCTGGTTTTAATTCCACTCAGAATACATATTAGATTTATTCAATAAAAATGCGTTAATAATTGACGGCATAGCTTAATGCCAAAAAAAAATAAAAAAATATAGGCTAATATCAGAATCCACAACGAAATCCATTTAATAATGATATTCATCTAAATTATCACTTAAATAATAAATATAACTATTCGATAATTAAAGACCATTAATGATAATATTATACAATAGGAGAGGAATAAGAAATAAAAATTTTAGAATATAAACTCTCGAGCGTTATTTTTTTCTTTGTTTTAAATCGAATGCAATAAGAAATTTATATAAATAACAAACTACAAATCTCCCCAAAAGTATCAAACTCAACATCTAGATATTTCATTTTCCATAGGTGTTGTTGGGTATCAAAGCAAATGTTCGCATCTCAAATCGACGTAAACGAAAGATATAGTCATGTAAATTTTAGTATTAAATCTCCTTCAGCTTTTTATGGAAGATCAATCACATTACAAAACAGCTGTTTACATGACTACACTTTTGCTTACTCTTTATCACAACAAAATACAAAAGGGGAAAATAAATAAAGTTCATTGACTTACTCTTGGTTTTGTTTTGTGTTCTCCTCCATCGACGAAAGTATACTTTCCCGTTGGCTGAGCTGCAGCAAAAAGTAAATGATAAAATGTAATAAAAGAGACAGGTATTCTCCACTGTCACGGTACACTTAGTAATGTTGTTTCTGTGAGAGAAATTTGGAGACTTTATAATTTGGTTGCTTAACTAGGGGAAATGTTGCTAAGACAGTGAGCTAGCAACATTTCTTAACATAAGTCATGTTAATGACCATTGGTGTCAGAACATTAACAAAAATTGAACAAATAACAGTAGCCTCTAGTAAAACGGGCTGCTAATGATCATTAAGGGCAATAAAACAGTGCCATTATATGCAAATAATATTGTGTGTTTGTTAATGCACTTTACCCAACGGAATCAACAGACACTCACTTTAAGCAGAATTGTACAATTTCGTTCACAATGCACAAAGTAAAATGAACAAAAATCAAATGTAAAAAAAATAACACTCGAAAGAAAAAAAAAACGATGCAATTGGAGGCAAATCTTCACACTTAAAATTGCAGATATAAAAAAAATTACTTTTAACTTATATCAAATTAAATTAGATTGAATTTGCAGGGTAATTATAGATTTTAAGTTACTTTAGACCGATTTGGGTTCAACCATTAGAGTATAATTGACCACTTCTAATATTTCGAGGCGTTCCACCTTATTACCTTTTCACTGGCACTGATCGTATGGAATTTTCTCACTAGGTCTTGAATTTTCAGGACACATTCAGCACTGTATTTGAAGGTTAGGTGAATTCCGGCTCAACCAAAACGCCAAGGGCTGGAAATTCGAACACCGATAATGTGAAGAATCAATTTTCCCGCACAAAATTTGCTGGTTTATTCAGTTTCAGAGCGCTTCGCGTGCAGTGATATTATTTGTCTTGCGGCGGACAGACATACACTGGTTTGATGTGAAGACAGTAAGCACAGCTGAGAGAGATCGAATGTTGGATTACTGCATGACAGGCATAAACACCAATAACTAGGGCAACTTTCCTCCCTCTTCCTGCTAAACATGCGTCCCTTAGGCTCAAAAACGACCTAGTTAACAACCTATGTACAGAAATGATTTTTTATAATAGGAACGATGTGGGAAATAACCAAGATAATTACCAAATGTATGAAATTCCAAAAAAAATGAAAAAGGTAAACGAGTTAACCGGTGGAAAATGAAATTCCCCTTGCAGGTTATGGTTATGTAGTAGAATATGGCGGCAAGGTTCTTCAATCAATATATCCAACTAAATAATATCAAAGATATTGATTCTGACACTGATTCACCGGGAATAAATCAAAAATTCACTTACTGGTTGTAATGAAACGGGAAAACCCCAAAGAACTATGATATTCATGAAGATTAATCGAATTTGTTAATTATTAGTCCGCGAATGTTAATCGTTTTAACGAACGTTAAGGAGAATTGTTCAATTCAGTAAAGGAAAATAGATCTAGAATTTCTTAGCACTGTTAAATGTTGACTCTAGGGCTTTCAGCTAACAAAATGGACGATGGGTTTTCGTGTTGCTAACAAGAAGTCTTGGCATGGTGGTCTCCTGACATTTTATTTCCAATAATTGGCATAACAATAAAATGCAATAAAACGTCAACTAGCTGATACATAGTACTTTGGCCATACAAGAAAGTGAAAAACAGAGGTCGCTTGAATGATAGCAGTTACCAAACGGAAATTTGAATTTACTACCACAAGTTTAAATATACAGTTTGGCCAACGCAAGCGCCATTACATACCCCCCAACCAAAATCAGACTTCGGGGTGAAAGTTTCTAACGCCGAAGTTGATACCGCTTGCGTACCCACTAACTATTGGCGGATATCCTTTGCGTGGTATATTCCAACGCAATTACCTCGCAGATCTTCCAACTCATAAGTTGAATTTCCTAGTTTCCGTCTAATCCGAGATTTAATAAAATTCGGGGCCAGTTTTGAACTAAATCCTTGTTCAAAATTGCTCTGACAAAAATTCCTGCGGAATACTTCCTGACCAACCGTATAGGAAACCTCTTTCGACCTAAGGTTGTAGTTTCTTTCATTCCTCTCAAATTGTTTCTGTGTGAGGTTCTTCGCTCTATTCCCCATAATGGCCAAAGAATCGTTTTTGTCAAATCTTACCGTTCTATCTTCCAGCATATTTAACTGTCTTAAAAGTGGATACGTAGATCCATTCGTTATCATATGCTGTCCGAAAACGAGATAATACGGCGACGTACCTATAGCGGAATGGACAGAAGATCTGAGAGCGCAACAAATGCTACTCAGCATCTGATCCCAGTTCTTCTGGTCTGGAGTGATGTATGATTTTATTGCCGCAAGAACAGATCTGTTTACACGCTCAGAAGCGTTAGCTTGCGGAGCATGAACGGCGGTGAAGAAATGATTGATTCGGAAACGTTGAAGAAATGTTGCAAACAGATTTGACCTGAATTGAGAGCCGTTGTCTGATACTATGGACTCGGGTACTCCATCTTCTTGACAGCCTTTAAAAATGGAAATTTCGTAAAGTGGTCCAATGCTACAAAGATACCTATATTGCCAGCTTTAGACCTTGGGTATGGACCCAAGAAGTCTATATACACCTTCTGAAAAAAACGATGGGTCTCAGAAGTTTTACCCATTGGAGGCCTAAGAGGTTGATTAGGTTGCTTAGTGGCTTTACATATTTCGCAATTGTTGATATAATTTTTAACATTAACTGCCATATTAGGCCAAAAATAAAATTTTCTTAGAGCAAATAGGGTTTTGTTAATTCCCCCATGAGCCGATAAGGGGTTGTCATGGGCTCTCTTCAACAGTTCCTCCACCATTTCTTCCGGTATCCACAGCTTCCATGAAAGGTCATCCCGTACCTGCTCACCTGTGGCGTGTTCTGTGCGTCTATAAAGAAATCCATCTATTATCTTTAAATCGGGCATCTTGTCTAGTGTTTTTTCTACTTTGGCCAGGAGTTGTTTATAGTTGTCGGACTTAAACCACTGCGAATCGAGATCTACAAAAATCCCACTACAATCCTGAAAATCGGGAGAAGTACTTACTTCAGACACAGCTGAAACTGGCACCTCCAATGCTGATACATCGTCGGGGCTGGTCCTAGAGAGCGCATCCGGTACCACGTTCAGAGAACCACGCCTGTGCTGTATTGAAAACCTGTACCCTTGGAGCTTCAAAGCCCATCGAGCAAGCCGCGTACTGAGGTCTGTTTGGGACATGAGCCACTTCAAAGACGCATGGTCAGTGATTACAGTAAACTCATGTCCTTCCACATACGCTCGAAATTTTTTAATGCTTAGCATTGCTGCTAAGCATTCCTGTTCGGTCACTGAATAGTTACGTTGGGCTTGATTGAGTTTCTTTGACATAAAGGCAATAGGAAACTCTTCGCCCTCCGCATCTTTCTGGACCAATACACCTCCTATACCAGTTTTACTAGCGTCACAGTGTATGAAGAACGGCTGTGAGAAATCTGGGCTATGTAAAACTGGAGCGGTGCTCAGACAGGTCTTCAAAGCTTCAAAGGAATTTTGGGTTTCGTCATTCCAAACGAACTTACGTTTGGTTTTAGTTAAATTTGTAAGAGGCGTGGCTATCGAGGCGTAGTCCCGAATGAACTTCCGGTACCACCCTGTCATACCTAAAAACCTTCTCACCTGTTTCACTGATTGGGGCACTGGGAAATCTGTTATCGCCGAAACTTTATCTGGGTCAGTCCTTATGACACCCCCCCAACTAGATGACCCAAATACCTAACTTCAGACACACAGAAGTTGCTTTTTTCCACATTGATGGTCAATCCCGACTCTTTAATCTTGCCTGCAACAAGCCTTAGCACGTCTAGATGCCTTTCAAAAGAATCCGAAACAATCAGCAAATCGTCGAGATAGACAAACACCTCCGTCCTGAGAGCCGGTGGTATGACCTTGTCCATCAGACGTGACATAGTCTGTGGCGCATTACAAAGGCCAAACGGCATCACCGTGTAATGATACAACGGCCTCCCAGGAACGGTGAATGCAGTCTTTTCCCTCGATTGCTGATCCAACGGAATCTGCCAAAAGGCATCCTTCAGATCTAAGGCTGTTATGAATTCCGCTCTAGGCAAGCGGCTAAGAATACCATCAATGTGGGGTAGCGGATACGCGTCCCCAACTGTCACTGAATTCAACTTCCTGCTGTCTAGACAGAGTCGATTTTTCCCGGGCTTTCTATGAAGGACTACCGGAGATGACCACGGGCTATTGGACTCCTCTATTACCCCTAGCTCGAGCATCCTATCTAGTTCAGCATAGATAAGCTTTTCCACTGCCGGGGAGACAGGGAAATGCCTCTGCTTTATCGGCTTAGCTTCCCCTGTGTCAATGACATGATTTAGGATGTGAGTTTTCCCCAGCCCTTGCTTAGCAAAAGACGGGAACAAGGAAACGACTCTATCTAATTGTTGCCTCTGTATATCAGACAACTGAATTTGAGGAGCAATCTCAGCCATTAATGATAAATTGTCAGAGATAAATTCATTGTGAATTAAGCCAGGAGGTAGAAGACCAAAAAGATTCCAAAAATCTACGCCTAAGAATAGGTCCCTGTCCAGACTTGGAATGATAAAGATTGTTATATTTCTTTCTGATCCTTTAAAGCATATTTTCGTCTCAACATAACCAATAATATTCTGACTCTTACCATCAGCTGTCGTAACAAAAGAGGACAATTTCTTATACGGTTTGCCCGAGTTCAAATAATCCCTAGCGGCTCTCGCCCCTATACAACTAAGAGAAGCACCCGTGTCCAACAGACCTGTCATCCTTTCGCCGAAAAGGATGACCTCTGCATATATCATATGGATATATCAGATGGTTTATCTAAAACTGAGCATAAACAATTTCTATTAAAAGTCCTTACTTTTCGCCAAAACTCCCGGATCCGTCTAGCTGATCGAGATGGCTTTGGCACCTCATTGAAAATTCTATCCCTAGCTTCGTAATAATCTTTTAGACGTACGTGCAGAGGCTTGAATGGAAACATACTTGCAGAATTGGCTGTGTCATAGTTGGGAAGGGAAGGTTTAGTAGTGTCGCTTTTGGATTTATTATTGGGTAGTTGAGTTTCGGGTCTTTTCAAAATACTCATTCTACCATCGGTTTCCTTTTTGGTGCACCTGTCAGTGCACCCGATCGGGAGTTTTTTGAATTGCACTTCTTACATGTCGGTTTGTAAGTGTCCGGTGCCCCACAACCATAACAGAAAACCGTCCTTTCTGACAGACAGTCCTGATAACGATGTCCTGTTTGTTGGCAGTTCCAGCAACAGAGGCTTATGGACGCAACCTGTTCATTTCCTATACTAGATGACTCCAATTCATCACCGCCTAAAACTTCATCCAGCTCATATACTTTCCTCCCCACAAGATTTGACTTTGAAAGTCCACTACCGTGCTTTCGGCGAATATCCTGCAGGAAGAATTCACGTCTCCTGCATATGTCCCTGAGATCTTGTATAGATGTTATGCGTATATTCAGCAACTCGTGCTGTATCTCTGGTAACAGATTCCGTCGTAGAATTTCAACCAAGGTCTTGTTTGACACAGGCTCTCGTAACCTGTCAGTTAATTCTACAACGGAGTCATAAAAACTATCGAAACTTTCGCCCTGTTTCTGTTTCCGGTCTCTAATCATCTCCAAGATGTCTACATCCGAACGAGAATCACTGTATTGCTGTTTTAAAGCCAAACACAGTTCACTCCAGGTAACTCGGAAAACTGATCTGTGATATCGCCAAAACCAGTCAGCTGCCTTTCCTTCGAAAAGGGAGCTGGCATTGCGACATAATAAATCAAAGTCCCCCTGTAGAGTTTGGACCGTTAGTGCTTTGACTCTGTAGATAAAGTTATCCACACTCAAACCACTCGGACTGCCAAAAAATTTGATTCTCCAATTGGACATTATATGCAGGACCTTGTCAGGTCTGCTAGCCAAATCGGATAACATTGAATTATTATTTGTAGATTGACCGGAATTACTAACATTCAAATTTGAGCTACTCTGAGAGTTGTCACGAGGAATACCTAGCATGTCTCTAATCCGTTCCTCCACATTAGGTAAGGTTTGCATCGGCGGTGTATGTTGGGTATTGGAATGTGCGCTAGCAGCAGCCGAAGTACTCTGTCCATTTAGATTCATCCCACCAAATTTGGCGTCAATAGTACTCTGTACTATACGTGAAATATGGTCATCCTGGTTAGCTAACAATTGAGCCTGCTGAGCAGACACAATAGCGTTAACTATGTGTTCGATATCAGAAGGACGAAGGTTAACTGAATACTCTCCAGCATTCCCCATTGGACGTCCATTTTCCGCAGAGTTAGGCTGACCAGGTCCCTCATTCGTCGGTTGAACAGGTGGCGCTTTTGCCTGGGACCTAGTCGTCATTCCCGACGAACTAGGTGTTGAAGGTTCGCTGCACAACCTGGCATTACAGGTTGGAAAATAGGGCCTGAGTTTTTCTGACTTCGAGAGGCAAGACTTATGAAACGTATGGCCGCAATTCGTTCTAACGAACTGAGCCCTCACCGCGATCGGAGTAGCGCATAATCCACATATAGGATTCGTTCCCCCAGAAGCTACTTGAGCAGTGCCTTCGCCGCCTTGCTCCATAGACATGACTAACCAACCCAAATATGTCACTAGATATCAAACAACTAGATATTATAAAACTAAATACCAACACCCAATCAAATCTCCTTCACAATGTGGAAACCCGATCATGCAAATAAGTATGGCAAACGAAAAAAAAAATTGCAAATGCACAAATTCGTCAACTGATGACTCAAGTAATCAGCACAACCGACAAAAAATCAAAGAACAAGATTAAGGAACAAAAATCAATAAAATATGTTTGCAACTGATATAAAAATAAACCCAAACTAATCAATCAGCATGAAGAATGAGATTCCGTTAAAAACAATTCCAAATCAACATACAATTTGTTTTCCTTAACCCTATGAAGAATACCGGCGCAAATATCTCAATCGGAATTCCCCAAAAAGGATATAAATAAATTTCCAATGGGATATAATCACTTCAAACCAATCCCTCAGTATTCATCAAAAAGTATGCATCTGAACAAAACCCATTCACAAGGATACATTCAATGAGTAATCAAATCAAGGCAAAAATCAGAGCAAAACACATTCAACAAGGACTACTATAATCCCGATTCACAATCTAACCACCAATATGCTTTAACTGTCATTAAAGACCCCAAAACTCAAATAAATAAATCCAAAATATGAGAATAAAAAAAATGAGCAATGAATATTTATATAAGATCAAGATAACTAAAACTAAAATAATTGTTTGAAAAAATGAATAAGATAGCAAGATTCCAAACAGGAAATCAGCTGAAGACAAAAGTTTATCTCTTGAGTATAACTCCGTAAAAAGTAATATAAACCTCAGTTCCTTAAAGAAAAACGGATTACCAAAATTCTTCTAAATTCTTTTAGTTATCTGTTTGATTACTCTCCAGTAAGGAAGGTTTGCTATAATATAAAACAACATTTCGCAGGAAGTCAACTGAATAAGATAGAATAGAAGAGAAAAGAATCTAAACTTTGGCATAGAAACTCATTCCCATGAATCCAAAAGAATAGCAACCTTATGATCATATCGATTCAAAATATTCGAGGTCAAATCTAGAATGTATAAATCCCAGAATCAGCTTTCCATCAAATCTATAAAACCGATAAAACCAATAACTAGAAACAGAGAAAGTATTAGGATCTGGTGGTCATTAAAGGATAACGCCTGACCATAAATGAATTCCACCCAGTTACATATACTTTGATATGAAGAAATTAAAGGAAAATTTTTTTAAAAATAGAAAAGAAAGAAAGAAATATTTCCTCGTTTATTTTTTTATTAAAGCCGAACAAACTTGACAACAAGTCAGGTGGTGAAAAACAATTAAATCTTGTTCGGGCCTACACGATGGGCGCCATTTTATATCTGTAGCATATAACCTATTTGATGTAGTGTGGTAGATGTCAGTGAAAATTCAAATGAAGGGAATGCACGTTGCTAGACCAGCCTTATCGCTCGCCGGAGGGGGGGTTCGAATTGCTTCATTATTCTCATACCACTTTGCCACTTAACAATATAAAAACTTACGTGCATTCGCAGTTTCTTTCTTTATTAAAGGGAAAAAAAACAACAGTGAAACTCTCAGAGGGATACGGAAATGAAAATTATGCCTAACAAGGCTCTGTTAGGAAAATGTTCACAAAGGAAACGGAAACTGACATGTAAAGTTAACAGCAGAACAGAGTGTTTCATTCCAGCACTAAATGTTGTTCAGCAACAAGATATTACGTTGCTGACACCCACCCAGCCATGGTTGCAACAGGTCTGAGGAGAAATTGCATTGCAACCCCATAATAGCACAAAGCAAACCTTCTCTTACATTTAAGAGAAATCAAACAGATCTGGTTTTAATTCCACTCAGAATACATATTAGATTTATTCAATAAAAATGCGTTAATAATTGACGGCATAGCTTAATGCCAAAAAAAAAATAAAAAAATATAGGCTAATATCAGAATCCACAACGAAATCCATTTAATAATGATATTCATCTAAATTATCACTTAAATAATAAATATAACTATTCGATAATTAAAGACCATTAATGATAATATTATACAATAGGAGAGGAATAAGAAATAAAAATTTTAGAATATAAACTCTCGAGCGTTATTTTTTTCTTTGTTTTAAATCGAATGCAATAAGAAATTTATATAAATAACAAACTACAAATCTCCCCAAAAGTATCAAACTCAACATCTAGATATTTCATTTTCCATAGGTGTTGTTGGGTATCAAAGCAAATGTTCGCATCTCAAATCGACGTAAACGAAAGATATAGTCATGTAAATTTTAGTATTAAATCTCCTTCAGCTTTTTATGGAAGATCAATCACATTACAAAACAGCTGTTTACATGACTACACTTTTGCTTACTCTTTATCACAACAAAATACAAAAGGGGAAAATAAATAAAGTTCATTGACTTACTCTTGGTTTTGTTTTGTGTTCTCCTCCATCGACGAAAGTATACTTTCCCGTTGGCTGAGCTGCAGCAAAAAGTAAATGATAAAATGTAATAAAAGAGACAGGTATTCTCCACTGTCACGGTACACTTAGTAATGTTGTTTCTGTGAGAGAAATTTGGAGACTTTATAATTTGGTTGCTTAACTAGGGGAAATGTTGCTAAGACAGTGAGCTAGCAACATTTCTTAACATAAGTCATGTTAATGACCATTGGTGTCAGAACATTAACAAAAATTGAACAAATAACAGTAGCCTCTAGTAAAACGGGCTGCTAATGATCATTAAGGGCAATAAAACAGTGCCATTATATGCAAATAATATTGTGTGTTTGTTAATGCACTTTACCCAACGGAATCAACAGACACTCACTTTAAGCAGAATTGTACAATTTCGTTCACAATGCACAAAGTAAAATGAACAAAAATCAAATGTAAAAAAAATAACACTCGAAAGAAAAAAAAACGATGCAATTGGAGGCAAATCTTCACACTTAAAATTGCAGATATAAAAAAAATTACTTTTAACTTATATCAAATTAAATTAGATTGAATTTGCAGGGTAATTATAGATTTTAAGTTACTTTAGACCGATTTGGGTTCAACCATTAGAGTATAATTGACCACTTCTAATATTTCGAGGCGTTCCACCTTATTACCTTTTCACTGGCACTGATCGTATGGAATTTTCTCACTAGGTCTTGAATTTTCAGGACACATTCAGCACTGTATTTGAAGGTTAGGTGAATTCCGGCTCAACCAAAACGCCAAGGGCTGGAAATTCGAACACCGATAATGTGAAGAATCAATTTTCCCGCACAAAATTTGCTGGTTTATTCACTTTCAGAGCGCTTCGTGTGCAGTGATATTATTTGTCTTGCGGCGGACAGACATACACTGGTTTGATGTGAAGACAGTAAGCACAGCTGAGAGAGATCGAATGTTGGATTACTGCATGACAGGCATAAACACCAATAACTAGGGCAACTTTCCTCCCTCTTCCTGCTAAACATGCGTCCCTTAGGCTCAAAAACGACCTAGTTAACAACCTATGTACAGAAATGATTTTTTATAATAGGAACGATGTGGGAAATAACCAAGATAATTACCAAATGTAT
The DNA here is from genome assembly GCF_047663935.1 of Musca autumnalis. Classification (NCBI taxonomy): domain Eukaryota; kingdom Metazoa; phylum Arthropoda; class Insecta; order Diptera; family Muscidae; genus Musca; species Musca autumnalis. Next base: position 55,291 of record NW_027411814.1, read on the forward strand.
GAAATTCCAAAAAAAATGAAAAAGGTAAACGAGTTAACCGGTGGAAAATGAAATTCCCCTTGCAGGTTATGGTTATGTAGTAGAATATGGCGGCAAGGTTCTTCAATCAATATATCCAACTAAATAATATCAAAGATATTGATTCTGACACTGATTCACCGGGAATAAATCAAAAATTCACTTACTGGTTGTAATGAAACGGGAAAACCCCAAAGAACTATGATATTCATGAAGATTAATCGAATTTGTTAATTATTAGTCCGCGAATGTTAATCGTTTTAACGAACGTTAAGGAGAATTGTTCAATTCAGTAAAGGAAAATAGATCTAGAATTTCTTAGCACTGTTAAATGTTGACTCTAGGGCTTTCAGCTAACAAAATGGACGATAGGTTTTCGTGTTGCTAACAAGAAGTCTTGGCATGGTGGTCTCCTGACATTTTATTTCCAATAATTGGCATAACAATAAAATGCAATAAAACGTCAACTAGCTGATACATAGTACTTTGGCCATACAAGAAAGTGAAAAACAGAGGTCGCTTGAATGATAGCAGTTACCAAACGGAAATTTGAATTTACTACCACAAGTTTAAATATACAGTTTGGCCAACGCAAGCGCCATTACATGAGAGCAAATATATCGTGACCCCATAATATCTGCAGTCTCGTTTCTTACGTCGTTAGGTAAGCAAACTTTGACGCACAATCTATGCAATTTATATGACGATATCGAATTCCGTCTCGAAGATAGATGCAGAAGCATCCAAGGCTCAAAAAATACATGGGTCAGCTTTGTCAAATCAATCACATGTCCATATGGGAGCAAATATATCGTGACCCATAATATATACAGTCTCGCTTCTTACGTCGTATGTTAAGCAAACTTTGACACACAATCCATGCAATTTATATGACGATATTGAATAACCTTTCGTAGATAGATGCAGAAGCATCCAAGTCTCAAAAAATACATGGGTCAGCTTTGTCAAATCAATTACATGTCCATATGAGAACAAATATATTGTGACCCATAATATCTGCCGTCTCGCTTCTTACGTCGTTTGTTAAGCAAACTTTGACACACAATCTATGCAACTTATATGGCGATATCGAATTCCCAGCTTTGTCAAATCAATCACATGTCCATATGATAGCAAATATATCGTGACCCATAATATCTGCAGTCTCGCTTCTTACGTCGTTTGTTAAGCAAACTTTGACACACAATCCATGCATTTTATATGACGATATTGAATTCCGTCTCGAAGATTGATGCTGAAGCATCCATGTCTCAAGAAATACAAGGGTAAGCTTTGTCAAATCAAACACATGTCCATATGAGAGCAAATATATCGTGACCCATAATATCTGCAGTCTCGCTTCTTACGTCGTTTGTTAAGCAAACTTTGACACACAATCCGTGCAATCTATAAGACGATATCGAATTCCCTTTCGAAGATAGATGCAGAAGCATCCAAGTCTCATGAAATACAAGGGTCAACTTCGTCAAGTCAATCACATGTCCATATGAGAGCAAACATATCGTGACCCATAATATCTGCCGTCTCGCTTCTTACGTCGTTTGTTAAGCAAACTTTGACACACACATGCAATTTATATGACGATATCGAATTACCTTTCGAAGATAGATGCAGAAGCATCCAAGTCTCAAAAAATACATGGGTCAGCTTCGCCAAATCAATTACATGTCCATATGGGAGCAAATATATCGTGACCCATAACATCTGCAGTCTCGTTTCTTACGTCGTTTGTTAAGCAAACTTTGACACACAATCCATGCATTTTATATGACGATATTGAATTCCGTCTCGAAGATAGATGCAGAAGCATCCATGTCTCAAGAAATACAAGGGTAAGCTTTTTCAAATCAAACACATGTCCATATGAGAGCAAATATATCGTGACCCATAATATCTGCAGTCTCTTCGCCAAATCAATTACATGTCTATATGGGAGCAAATATATCGTGACCCATAACATCTGCAGTCTCGTTTCTTACGTCGTTTGTTAAGCAAACTTTGACACACAATCCATGCATTTTATATGACGATATTGAATTCCGTCTCGAAGATAGATGCAGAAGCATCCATGTCTCAAGAAATACAAGGGTAAGCTTTGTCAAATCAAACACATGTCCATATGAGAGCAAATATATCGTGACCCATAATATCTGCAGTCTCGCTTCTTACGTCGTTTGTTAAGCAAACTTTGACACACACATGCAATTTATATGACGATATCGAATTACCTTTCGAAGATAGATGCAGAAGCATCCAAGTCTCATGAAATACAAGGGTCAGCTTCGTCAAATCAATCACATGTCCATATGAGAGCAAACATATCGTGACCCATAATATCTGCCGTCTCGCTTCTTGCGTCGTTTGTTAAGCAAACTTTGACACACACATGCAATTTATATGACGATATCGAATTACCTTTCGAAGATAGATGCAGAAGCATCCAAGTCTCAAAAAATACATGGGTCAGCTTCGCCAAATCAATTACATGTCCATATGGGAGCAAATATATCGTGACCCATAATATCTGCAGTCTCGCTTCTTACGTCGTTTGTTAAGCAAACTTTGATACACAATCCGTGCAATCTATAAGACGATATGGAATTCCGTTTCGAAGATAGATGCAGAAGCATCCAAGTCTCATGAAATGCAAGGGTCAACTTCGTCAAATCAATCACAAGTCCATATGAGAGCAAATAAATCGTGACCCATAATATCTGCCGTCTCGTTTTTTACCCCGTTTGTTAAGCAAACTTTGACACACAATCCATGCAATTTATATGACGATATCGAATTCCCTTTCGAAGATAGATGCAGAAGCATCCAAGTCTCATGAAATACAAGGGTCAGCTTCGTCAAATCAATCACATGTCCATATGAGAGCAAATATATCGTGACCCATAATATCTGCCGTCTCGCTTCTTACGTCGTTTGTTAAGCAAACTTTGACACACAATCCGTGCAATCTATAAGACGGTATGGAATTCCGTTTCGAAGATAGATGCAGAAGCATCCAAGTCTCAAGAAATACATGGGTCAGCTTTGTCAAATCATTCAGATTTCCATATGAGAGCAAATATATCGTGACCCATAATATCTGCAGTCTCGTTTCTTACGTCGTTTGTTAAGCAAACTCTGACGCACAATCTATGCAATTTATATGACGATATCGAACTCCGTCTCGAAGATAGATGCAGAAGCATCCAAGTCTCATGAAATACAAAGGTCAGCGTGACCCATAATATCTGCAGCCTCGCTTCTTACGTCGTTTGTTAAGCAAACTTTAACACACACTCCATGCATTTTATATGACGATATTGAATTCCGTCTCGAAAATAGATGCAGAAGCATCCATGTCTCAAGAATTACAAGGGTCAGCTTTGTCAAATCAATCACATGTCCATATGAGAGCAAATATATCGTGACCCATAATATCTGCAGTCTCGCTTCTTACGTCGTTTGTTAAGCAAACTTTGACACACAATCCGTGCAATTTATAAGACAATATAGAATTCCGTTTTGAAGGTAGATGCAGAAGCATCCAAGTTTCAAACAATACATGGGTCAGCTTTGTCAAATCATTCACATGTCCATATGAGAGCAAATATATCGTGACTCATAATATCTGCAGTCTCGTTTCATACGTCGTTTGCAAAGCAACTTTGACACACAATCCATGCAATTTATATGACAATATCGAATTCCGTTTTGAAGGTAGATGCAGAAGCATCGAAGTCTCAAGAAATGCAAGGGTCAGCCTCGTCAAATCAATCACATGTTCATATGAGAGCAAATATATCGTAACCCCATAATATCTGCAGTCTCGCTTCTTACGTCGTTTGTTAAGCAAACTTTAACACACAATCTGTGCAATTTATATGATGATATCGAATTCCCAGCTTTGTCAAATCATTCAGATGTACATATGAAAGCAAATATATCGTGACCCATAATATCTGCAGTCTTGTTTCTTCCGTCGTTTGTTAAGCAAACTTTGACTCACAATCCATGCAATTTACATGACGATATCGAATTCCCTTTCCAAGATAGAAGCAGAAGCATCCATGCCTCAAAAAATACATGGGTCAGCTTCGCCAAATCAATTACATGTCCATATGGGAGCAAATATATCGTGACCCATAATATCTGCCGTCTCGTTTCTTACGTCGTTTGTTAAGCAAACTTTGACACACAATTCATGCAATTTATATGAAGATATCGAATTCCGTTTTGAAGGTAGATGCAGAAGCATCCATGTTTTAAGAAATACATGGGTCAGCTTTGTCAAATCATTCAGATTTCCATATGAGAGCAAATATATCGTGACCCATAATATCTGCAGTCTCGTTTCTTACGTCGTTTGTTAAGCAAACTCTGACGCACAATCTATGCAATTTATATGACGATGTCGAACTCCGTCTCGAAGATAGATGCAGAAGCATCCAAGTCTCATGAAATACAAAGGTCAGCGTGACCCATAATATCTGCAGTCTCGCTTCTTACGTCGTTTGTTAAGCAAACTTTGACACACAATCCATGCATTTTATATGACGATATTGAATTCCGTCTCGAAAATAGATGCAGAAGCATCCATGCCTCAAGAATTACAAGGGTCAGCTTTGTCAAATCAATCACATGTCCATATGAGAGCAAATATATCGTGACCCATAATATCTGCAGTCTCGTTTCATACGTCGTTTACTAAGCAAACTTTGACACACAATCCATGCAATTTATATGACAATATCGAATTCCGTTTTGAATGTAGATGCAGAAGCATCGAAGTCTCAAGAAATACAAGGGTCAGCCTCGTCAAATCAATCACATGTCCATATGAGAGCAAATATATCGTGACCCCATAATATCTGCAGTCTCGCTTCTTACGTCGTTTGTTAAGCAAACCTTAACACACAATATATGCAATTTATATGACGATATCGAATTCCCAGCTTTGTCAAATCATTTACATGTCCATATGAAAGCAAATATATCGTGACCCATAATATCTGCAGTCTTGTTTCTTACGTCGTTTGTTAAGCAAACTTTGACACACAATCCATGCAATTTACATGACGATATCGAATTCCCTTTCCAAGATAGAAGCAGAAGCATCCATGTCTCAAAAAATACATGGGTCAGCTTCGTCAAATCAATTACATGTCCATATGGGAGCAAATATATCATGACCCATAATATCTGCAGTCTCGTTTCTTTCGTCGTTTGTTAAGCAAACTTTGACACACAATCCACGCAATTTATATGACGATATCGAATTCCGTTTTGAAGGTAGATGCAGATGCATCCAAGTTTTAAGAAATACATGGGTCAGCTTTGTCAAATCATTCAGATATCCATATGAGAGCAAATATATCGTGACCCATAATATCTGCAGTCTCGTTTCTTACGTCGTTTGTTAAGAAAACTTTGACGCACAATCTATGCAATTTATATGACGATATCGAATTCCGTCTCGAAGATAGATGCAGAAGCATCCAAGTCTCAAAAAATACATGGGTCAGCTTCGTCAAATCAATCACATGTCCATATGGGAGCAAATATATCGTGACCCATAATATATACAGTCTCGCTTCTTACGTCGTTTGTTAAGCAAACTTTGACACACAATCCATGCAATTTATATGACGATATTGAATTACCTTTCGTAGATAGATGCAGAAGCATCCAAATCTCAAAAAATACATGGGTCAGCTTTGTCAAATCAATTACATGTCCATATGAGAGCAAATATATCGTGACCCATAATATCTGCCGTCTCGCTTTTTGCGTCGTTTGTTAAGCAAATTTTGACACACAATTTATGCAACTTATATGGCGATATCGAATTCCCAGCTTTGTCAAATCAATCACATGTCCATATGAGAGCAAATATATCGTGACCCATAATATCTGCAGTCTCGCTTCTTACGTCGTTTGTTGAGCAAACTTTGACACACAATCCATGCATTTTATATGACGATATTGAATTCCGTCTCGAAGATAGATGCAGAAGCATCCATGTCTCAAGAAATACAAGGGTAAGCTTTGTCAAATCAAACACATGACCATATGAGAGCAAATATATCGTGACCCATAATATCTGCAGTCTCGCTTCTTACGTCGTTTGTTAAGCAAACTTTGACACACAATCCTTGCAATTTATAAGACGATATGGAATTCCGTTTCGAAGATAGATGCAAAAGCATCCAAGTCTCATGAAATGCAAGGGTCAACTTCGTCAAATCAATCACAAGTCCATATGAGAGCAAATATATCGTGACCCATAATATCTGCCGTCTCTTTTCTTACGTCGTTTGTTAAGCAAACTCTGAGGCACAATCTATGCAATTTATATGACGATATCGAACTCCGTCTCGAAGATAGATGCAGAAGCATCCAAGTCTCATGAAATACAAAGGTCAGCGTGATCCATAATATCTGCAGTCTCGCGTCTTACGTCGTTTGTTAAGCAAACTTTGACAAACAATCCATGCATTTTATATGACGATATTGAATTCCGTCTCGAAAATGGATGCAGAAGCATCCATGTCTCAAGAATTACAAGGGTCAGCTTTGTCAAATCAATCACATGTCCATATGAGAGCAAATATATCGTGACCCATAATAACTGCAGTCTCGTTTCATACGTCGTTTGCTAAGCAAACTTTGACACACAATCCATGCAATTTATATGACAATATCGAATTCCGTTTTGAATGTAGATGCAGAAGCATCGAAGTCTCAAGAAATACAAGGGTCAGCCTCGTCAAATCAATCACATGTCCATATGAGAGCAAATATATCGTGACCCATAATATCTGCAGTGTCGTTTCTTACGTCGTTTGTTAAGCAAACTTTGACGCACAATCTATGCAATTTATATGACGATATCGAATTCCGTCTCGAAGATAGATGCAGAAGCATCCAAGGCTCAAAAAATACATGGGTCAGCTTTGTCAAATCAATCACATGTCCATATGGGAGCAAATATATCGTGACCCATAATATATACAGTCTCGCTTCTTACGTCGTTTGTTAAGCAAACTTTGACACACAATCCATGCAATTTATATGACGATATTGAATAACCTTTCGTAGACAGAGGCAGAAGCATCCAAGTCTCAAAAAATACATGAATCAGCTTTGTCAAATCAATTACATGTCCATATGAGAGCAAATATATCGTGACCCATAATATCTGCATTCTCGCTTCTTACGTCGTTTGTTAAGCAAACTTTGACACACAATCCACGCATTTTATATGACGATATTGAATTCCGTCTCGAAGATTGATGCTGAAGCATCCATGTCTCAAGAAATTCAAGGCTAAGCTTTGTCAAATCAAACACATGTCCATATGAGAGCAAATATATCGTGACCCATAATATCTGCAGTCTCGCTTCTTACGTCGTTTGTTAAGCAAACTTTGACACACAATCCGTGCAATCTATAAGACGATATCGAATTCCCTTTCGAAGATAGATGCAGAAGCATCCAAGTCTCATGAAATACAAGGGTCAACTTCGTCAAATCAATCACATGTCCATATGAGAGCAAACATATCGTGACCCATAATATCTGCCGTCTCGCTTCTTACGTCGTTTGTTAAGCAAACTTTGACACACACTTGCAATTTATATGACGATATCGAATTACCTTTCGAAGATAGATGCAGAAGCATCCAAGTCTCAAAAAATACATGGGTCAGCTTCGCCAAATCAATTACATGTCCATATGGGAGCAAATATATCGTGACCCATAACATCTGCAGTCTCGTTTCTTACGTCGTTTGTTAAGCAAACTTTGACACACAATCCATGCATTTTATATGACGATATTGAATTCCGTCTCGAAGATAGATGCAGAAGCATCCATGTCTCAAGAAATACAAGGGTAAGCTTTGTCAAATCAAACACATGTCCATATAAGAGCAAATATATCGTGACCCATAATATCTGCAGTCTCTTCGCCAAATCAATTACATGTCTATATGGGAGCAAATATATCGTGACCCATAACATCTGCAGTCTCGTTTCTTACGTCGTTTGTTAAGCAAACTTTGACACAAAATCCATGCATTTTATATGACGATATTGAATTCCGTCTCGAAGATAGATGCAGAAGCATCCATGTCTCAAGAAATACAAGGGTAAGCTTTGTCAAATCAAACACATGTCCATATGAGAGCAAATATATCGTGACCCATGATATCTGCAGTCTCGCTTCTTACGTCGTTTGTTAAGCAAACTTTGACACACACATGCAATTTATATGACGATATCGAATTACCTTTCGAAGATAGATGCAGAAGCATCCAAGTCTCATGAAATACAAGGGTCAGCTTCGTCAAATCAATCACATGTCCATATGAGAGCAAATATATCGTGACCCATAATATCTGCCGTCTCGCTTCTTACGTCGTTTGTTAAGCAAACTTTGACACAAAATCCATGCATTTTATATGACGATATTGAGTTCCGTCTCGAAGATAGATGCAGAAGCATCCATGTCTCAAGAAATACAAGGGTAAGCTTTGTCAAATCAAACACATGTCCATATGAGAGCAAATATATCGTGACCCATGATATCTGCAGTCTCGCTTCTTACGTCGTTTGTTAAGCAAACTTTGACACACACATGCAATTTATATGACGATATCGAATTCCCTTTCGAAGATAGATGCAGAAGCATCCAAGTCTCATGAAATACAAGGGTCAGCTTCGTCAAATCAATCACATGTCCATATGAGAGCAAATATATCGTGACCCATAATATCTGCCGTCTCGCTTCTTACGTCGTTTGTTAAGCAAACTTTGACACACAATCCGTGCAATCTATAAGACGGTATGGAATTCCGTTTCGAAGATAGATGCAGAAGCATCCAAGTCTCAAGAAATACATGGGTCAGCTTTGTCAAATCATTCAGATTTCCATATGAGAGCAAATATATCGTGACCCATAATATCTGCAGTCTCGTTTCTTACGTCGTTTGTTAAGCAAACTCTGACGCACAATCTATGCAATTTATATGACGATATCGAACTCCGTCTCGAAGATAGATGCAGAAGCATCCAAGTCTCATGAAATACAAAGGTCAGCGTGACCCATAATATCTGCAGCCTCGCTTCTTACGTCGTTTGTTAAGCAAACTTTAACACACACTCCATGCATTTTATATGACGATATTGAATTCCGTCTCGAAAATAGATGCAGAAGCATACATGTCTCAAGAATTACAAGGGTCAGCTTTGTCAAATCAATCACATGTCCATATGAGAGCAAATATATCGTGACCCATAATATCTGCAGTCTCGCTTCTTACGTCGTTTGTTAAGCAAACTTTGACACACAATCCGTGCAATTTATAAGACAATATAGAATTCCGTTTTGAAGGTAGATGCAGAAGCATCCAAGTTTCAAACAATACATGGGTCAGCTTTGTCAAATCATTCACATGTCCATATGAGAGCAAATATATCGTGACTCATAATATCTGCAGTCTCGTTTCATACGTCGTTTGCAAAGCAACTTTGACACACAATCCATGCAATTTATATGACAATATCGAATTCCGTTTTGAAGGTAGATGCAGAAGCATCGAAGTCTCAAGAAATGCAAGGGTCAGCCTCGTCAAATCAATCACATGTTCATATGAGAGCAAATATATCGTAACCCCATAATATCTGCAGTCTCGCTTCTTACGTCGATTGTTAAGCAAACTTTAACACACAATCTGTGCAATTTATATGATGATATCGAATTCCCAGCTTTGTCAAATCATTCAGATGTACATATGAAAGCAAATATATCGTGACCCATAATATCTGCAGTCTTGTTTCTTCCGTCGTTTGTTAAGCAAACTTTGACTCACAATCCATGCAATTTACATGACGATATCGAATTCCCTTTCCAAGATAGAAGCAGAAGCATCCATGCCTCAAAAAATACATGGGTCAGCTTCGCTAAATCAATTACATGTCCATATGGGAGCAAATATATCGTGACCCATAATATCTGCCGTCTCGTTTCTTACGTCGTTTGTTAAGCAAACTTTGACACACAATCCATGCAATTTATATGAAGATATCGAATTCCGTTTTGAAGGTAGATGCAGAAGCATCCAAGTTTTAAGAAATACATGGGTCAGCTTTGTCAAATCATTCAGATTTCCATATGAGAGCAAATATATCGTGACCCATAATATCTGCAGTCTCGTTTCTTACGTCGTTTGTTAAGCAAACTCTGACGCACAATCTATGCAATTTATATGACGATGTCGAACTCCGTCTCGAAGATAGATGCAGAAGCATCCAAGTCTCATGAAATACAAAGGTCAGCGTGACCCATAATATCTGCAGTCTCGCTTCTTACGTCGTTTGTTAAGCAAACTTTGACACACAATCCATGCATTTTATATGACGATATTGAATTCCGTCTCGAAAATAGATGCAGAAGCTTCCATGCCTCAAGAATTACAAGGGTCAGCTTTGTCAAATCAATCACATGTCCATATGAGAGCAAATATATCGTGACCCATAATATCTGCAGTCTCGTTTCATACGTCGTTTACTAAGCAAACTTTGACACACAATCCATGCAATTTATATGACAATATCGAATTCCGTTTTGAATGTAGATGCAGAAGCATCGAAGTCTCAAGAAATACAAGGGTCAGCCTCGTCAAATCAATCACATATCCATATGAGAGCAAATATATCGTGACCCCATAATATCTGCAGTCTCGCTTCTTACGTCGTTTGTTAAGCAAACCTTAACACACAATATATGCAATTTATATGACGATATCGAATTCCCAGCTTTGTCAAATCATTTACATGTCCATATGAAAGCAAATATATCGTGACCCATAATATCTGCAGCCTTGTTTCTTACGTCGTTTGTTAAGCAAACTTTGACACACAATCCATGCAATTTACATGACGATATCGAATTCCCTTTCCAAGATAGAAGCAGAAGCATCCATGTCTCAAAAAATACATGGGTCAGCTTCGTCAAATCAATTACATGTCCATATGGGAGCAAATATATCATGACCCATAATATCTGCAGTCTCGTTTCTTTCGTCGTTTGTTAAGCAAACTTTGACACACAATCCACGCAATTTATATGACGATATCGAATTCCGTTTTGAAGGTAGATGCAGATGCATCCAAGTTTTAAGAAATACATGGGTCAGCTTTGTCAAATCATTCAGATATCCATATGAGAGCAAATATATCGTGACCCATAATATCTGCAGTCTCGTTTCTTACGTCGTTTGTTAAGAAAACTTTGACGCACAATCTATGCAATTTATATGACGATATCGAATTCCGTCTCGAAGATAGATGCAGAAACATCCAAGTCTCAAAAAATACATGGGTCAGCTTCGTCAAATCAATCACATGTCCATATGGGAGCAAATATATCGTGACCCATAATATATACAGTCTCGCTTCTTACGTCGTTTGTTAAGAAAACTTTGACACACAATCCATGCAATTTATATGACGATATTGAATTACCTTTCGTAGATAGATGCAGAAGCATCCAAATCTCAAAAAATACATGGGTCAGCTTTGTCAAATCAATTACATGTCCATATGAGAGCAAATATATCGTGACCGATAATATCTGCTGTCTAGCTTTTTGCGTCGTTTGTTAAGCAAATTTTGACACACAATTTATGCAACTTATATGGCGATATCGAATTCCCAGCTTTGTCAAATCAATCACATGTCCATATGAGAGCAAATATATCGTGACCCATAATATCTGCAGTCTCGCTTCTTACGTCGTTTGTTGAGCAAACTTTGACACACAATCCATGCATTTTATATGACGATATTGAATTCCGTCTCGAAGATAGATGCAGAAGCATCCATGTCTCAAGAAATACAAGGGTAAGCTTTGTCAAATCAAACACATGACCATATGAGAGCAAATATATCGTGACCCATAATATCTGCAGTCTCGCTTCTTACGTCGTTTGTTAAGCAAACTTTAACACACAATCCTTGCAATTTATAAGACGATATGGAATTCCGTTTCGAAGATAGATGCAAAAGCATCCAAGTCTCATGAAATGCAAGGGTCAACTTCGTCAAATCAATCACAAGTCCATATGAGAGCAAATATATCGTGACCCATAATATCTGCCGTCTCTTTTCTTACGTCGTTTGTTAAGCAAACTCTGAGGCACAATCTATGCAATTTATATGACGATATCGAACTCCGTCTCGAAGATAGATGCAGAAGCATCCAAGTCTCATGAAATACAAAGGTCAGCGTGATCCATAATATCTGCAGTCTCGCGTCTTACGTCGTTTGTTAAGCAAACTTTGACACACAATCCATGCATTTTATATGACGATATTGAATTCCGTCTCGAAAATGGATGCAGAAGCATCCATGTCTCAAGAATTACAAGGGTCAGCTTTGTCAAATCAATCACATGTCCATATGAGAGCAAATATATCGTGACCCATAATAACTGCAGTCTCGTTTCATACGTCGTTTGCTAAGCAAACTTTGACACACAATCCATGCAATTTATATGACAATATCGAATTCCGTTTTGAATGTAGATGCAGAAGCATCGAAGTCTCAAGAAATACAAGGGTCAGCCTCGTCAAATCAATCACATGTCCATATGAGAGCAAATATATCGTGACCCCATAATATCTGCAGTCTCGTTTCTTACGTCGTTTGTTAAGCAAACTTTGACACACAATCTATGCAATTTATATGACGATATCGAATTCCGTCTCGAAGATAGATGCAGAAGCATCCAAGGCTCAAAAAATACATGGGTCAGCTTTGTCAAATCAATCACATGTCCATATGGGAGCAAATATATCGTGACCCATAATATATACAGTCTCGCTTCTTACGTCGTTTGTTAAGCAAACTTTGACACACAATCCATGCAATTTATATGACGATATTGAATAACCTTTCGTAGATAGATGCAGAAGCATCCAAGTCTCAAAAAATACATGAATCAGCTTTGTCAAATCAATTACATGTCCATATGAGAGCAAATATATTGTGACCCATAATATCTGCCGTCTCGCTTCTTACGTCGTTTGTTAAGCAAACTTTGACACACAATCTATGCAACTTATATGGCGATATCGAATTCCCAGCTTTGTCAAATCAATCACATGTGCATATGAGAGCAAATATATCGTGACCCATAATATCTGCATTCTCGCTTCTTACGTCGTTTGTTAAGCAAACTTTGACACACAATCCACGCATTTTATATGACGATATTGAATTCCGTCTCGAAGATTGATGCTGAAGCATCCATGTCTCAAGAAATACAAGGCTAAGCTTTGTCAAATCAAACACATGTCCATATGAGAGCAAATATATCGTGACCCATAATATCTGCAGTCTCGCTTCTTACGTCGTTTGTTAAGCAAACTTTGACACACAATCCGTGCAATCTATAAGACGATATCGAATTCCCTTTCGAAGATAGATGCAGAAGCATCCAAGTCTCATGAAATACAAGGGTCAACTTCGTCAAATCAATCACATGTCCATATGAGAGCAAACATATCGTGACCCATAATATCTGCCGTCTCGCTTCTTACGTCGTTTGTTAAGCAAACTTTGACACACACATGCAATTTATATGACGATATCGAATTACCTTTCGAAGATAGATGCAGAAGCATCCAAGTCTCAAAAAATACATGGGTCAGCTTCGCCAAATCAATTACATGTCCATATGGGAGCAAATATATCGTGACCCATAACATCTGCAGTCTCGTTTCTTACGTCGTTTGTTAAGCAAACTTTGACACACAATCCATGCATTTTATATGACGATATTGAATTCCGTCTCGAAGATAGATGCAGAAGCATCCATGTCTCAAGAAATACAAGGGTAAGCTTTGTCAAATCAAACACATGTCCATATAAGAGCAAATATATCGTGACCCATAATATCTGCAGTCTCTTCGCCAAATCAATTACATGTCTATATGGGAGCAAATATATCGTGACCCATAACATCTGCAGTCTCGTTTCTTACGTCGTTTGTTAAGCAAACTTTGACACAAAATCCATGCATTTTATATGACGATATTGAATTCCGTCTCGAAGATAGATGCAGAAGCATCCATGTCTCAAGAAATACAAGGGTAAGCTTTGTCAAATCAAACACATGTCCATATGAGAGCAAATATATCGTGACCCATGATATCTGCAGTCTCGCTTCTTACGTCGTTTGTTAAGCAAACTTTGACACACACATGCAATTTATATGACGATATCGAATTACCTTTCGAAGATAGATGCAGAAGCATCCAAGTCTCATGAAATACAAGGGTCAGCTTCGTCAAATCAATCACATGTCCATATGAGAGCAAACATATTGTTCAAACTACGTTTAAACAACTACCAAATGTTCTAAAATTTATTTATATTTATTAATGTATGCCTTCTAAATGTAAACTACGTATAATTATATCTTATGTTTAATAATACGTTACTGAATTGTACTAATTTCACATCTCTACTTTGCTTTCGTCAACTATTCTGAACGAATGTTAATATCTTTGCTTTACCAGTACTTTTCTCTCTGAATAAAAAACACTTCTCTTGCACTAACCGGCTGGTAAGCATCTCTTCTCGTCTCTAACGTTTTTATATTTAATAAATTGAATTACGCTTTATAACGTTTATTGAAAAAAACTAATTCTTGTGTTTTACTTCTCTCCTCATTTCACCGCAAATTATTCCTCATTGGCTATGAGGAATAATTAATATCAAAATACAGTCCACTCTGCTCGTTGATGTTCCTGTTGGATTACTTCTGTGGCTCTACCAACAAGACGTCAACTTTGTTCATGGTCCTTTCTCTGCCGTTTTTAAGAAAGATCAGCGAAATTTTCAGCAAACAACCGAGGTAACATACAATAAATCGTCACATATACATATGTACATGTCGGTAAGTGCGATATCAGATTCATATATTATTCTCAGTGCTTTAAAAAAAAGGAAAAGGAATTAATATTAAATTGCCAAAAAAATCACAAAAGTTCAAAAGATCCACAACTAACTGCGTGAATGTAATCTCGATCCCAATATCAAAAACATAAAATTTCTATTCATAATTTATACATAACGACATATTGCTACTGATTGCCAACATCGAAACGTAGCCCAGAGCGAAGCTAGCAGACTCCCAAATCAAAGAAGCTGAGTTCGAATCCCTGTCATACCTTAACATTTTTAATTTTCAATTTAAGTTGGTGAAACATTTTTATCCAATTTCCCACACTCGTCTCTTTTCTAAATGCATTTTCTCATTAAACTTCATACAATTATCGTTCTCATCTCCTTACAAAAATAAGAGCAACAATCACAACGGCAAAATTGCATTCATCTTTCAACAATCGAATTCCCTTTAGTTTCAAGCCAAGCTTAGCCGAGGAGGAATAGGAAAGGAATAAAATAATAGTTTTTATTATTATTACATCTAGCACATTCTCTAAAATATCCATATATACCAAACAGAGCTTTAGAATATTCGCCGAAGTGTTAGCCCTTTTCTCCGCGCATCAGTCTGTGGTGCAGTGGATAAGTCTTGAAATACTGGTCGTAAGGACGGGGGTTCAATTCCTGGCAGAGTCAAAAGTTTTTTACTTCCAAAAGCAATTGGAATAACAAACTTTCTCCCTTTACTTTCATATCAAAAATTGTCAAGAATAAACAGTCAGTCGATACCATTGCCTAACAATATTTACTCATAGCTATCTCATTGGAAAAAAAATAAATCCGACTCTAAGTTCATATTAAACAATCTCCAACGAACAGTTAATCATTTCCCTCATATCATTGCCAAAACCAATATTCATCATTCAAAGAATAGCAACACTGCGTTCATTACACTCAACAAAAAACACTAGTACATCTCTTTAATACTTTACCCAAATTCCGGCACTAAATATTGATCAATATGTCTCTATCAGAAGATTCTCCTGTTTCCGCAAACTCTCCAAATATTGATATCTTAACTTCTCCTGGGCACGACAAGTTTCTATTTGATTGTGATCATCTGAACAATTTGTGCACACAAATCGGACAATTCGATATAACTGATCAAACGGATACAGTTCTCCAGATCAAATTACAAGATATGTCGGTGGGCAACTGTACAAGAATCGTACAAAGCACTCATGGTGTCTCTCATATCCGCAAACCTCAAGGACATCAGGGAGAGTATAAAAATAAATTTTAATGTCAGTTCTGAAGCGTTTTACACTGCCAAGTCACAGATAGTAGACATTTTGAGAATATCCGAAACAAATGTGCAGAAAACCGCCGCTCAAGATAAAAATTCAAATCAAATAGCTCCAAATATCAATCAATCTTCTCTTGAAAACTCTGATATTTATCTCAATGTTCCTCCATGTGATACCGAGATTTTCACCCGAAGTTACGAAGACTGGCCTTCCTTCCGTGATATGTTCAAGGCAGTCTACATTGATCACCCGCAACTTTCTCAAGCTCAAAAGCTGTACCATTTGAGAAATAAAACCAGAGGTGAAGCTGGTTCTATTATTAAAAGATATTCTCTCTGTGATGACAATTTTCAGTTGGCATGGAATTCCCTAAAAGCTCGCTATGAGAACAAGCGCGTCTTAGTAGACAAACAGCTCAATATTTTATTTAACATTCCTTTGGCAACGAGCGAAAATAGTGATTCAATATACACAATTCATTCAACAGTTAATGACTGCCTCTCTACTTTAAAAACTCTCGACATTGATGTAGCAAGTTGGGACCCAATTTTAATCCATCTCGTCTCAATAAAGTTACCAGAAGAAACACTGTCTTTATGGGAACAATCTCTGAAATCTCATAAAGAGTTGCCCAAATGGTCTCAGCTCGATGAGTTTCTATCGAATCGATTTGAAGTTGTAGAACGCATTGCGAATATTCGAAATACAAAAGAAAATCATGATATATTCCCGTCTCAAACTACGAATAAAACGTATAGATATTACTCGCAAGAAAAATTTAACATGATGTGTTCATATTGTGAAGCGAATCATCAGGTTAGAGCTTGTCCTGAGTTTCGCAAATTAGCAACTCAACAACGAATCGATTTTGTCACCAAAAATAATATATGCATTAACTGTTTATCCCCGTCTCACATAAAAACTAACTGCAAATCGACAAATACTTGCTTAATGTGTAACAAAACCCACCATAAGCTCCTGCATATTAATACATTTTACTCGAACAATGCAAACAACAAATACAATGCTATTATGAATGACTCAAATCAAAAACCGATCACACAAAATTACTCGTCTCAAGTAGAATATCCGTCCACATCGAACCCGAACATCCCGTCTCAGGTTCAAGCTAATTTTTCTACAACAAATAATACAATTCTACTGCGAACAGCCTTGATTCAAATTGAGCACATGGATAAACTACATACATTGCGAGCGTTAATAGACTCCGGTTCTCAACGAACTTTCATCTCTGAAAAATGTGCAAATCGTTTGAAACTTTCCAAGAAAAATAGCAACTCTTCCTTTGAAATTACTGGCGTTGGTGGTCAAAAACAGTCATCCAAAAAAGAATGCCAATTATTCATTGTTGCAAAGAAACATAAAATGCGCTTCTCTGTTTCCGCCATCGTGCTACCCCAAGTTACAAATCCCCTACCAGCAATTTCCTTTAAAATTTTAGATCCTAAAGCCCTTCAAAACATCGACTTGGCAGATCCTTTATTTTACAAGTCATCCGAAATAGATATAATACTTGGAGCTGATGTCGAAGGTTTTATAAATCTGGTAGGCATTAAGAAAAATATATTTGGCGATGCTTCAGCATACAACACTATTTTTGGCTGGGTACTTAGTGGCCCGATATTCGCAGAAAACACTCTCGCCTCTACAACAGAGTTCATTGCGTCAAATTTTGTTTCAATCAACCAAAATAAAAAACCTATATACAAAAACTCGTCTCGAAAAACTAAATCTACAAAAAAATTTGCATTTACAAAGTCTCGAAACCAATACTGTGACAATTGTAATACAGCTGTAACAGAATCTGCTTCAAATGCTCAATTATCCAAGATAATACCCAGAAACTCATTTGATTCGTGCTCAATAAATGGTATTAATTCGTTGGGAGGGGAGGACTAACCCACGGGTTAGTTTCTTAAATGATCTTCTCCTCAAAATATGTCTCTAATTAATTCAACTAACTCACATATTTCTTTGAGTGTTAATATTCTTCTGTATTTATGATCACATACACCTACTCACTTAACCAACATTTCAAACCTATCCAACGGCTTAGAGTAGCCTAGTGCTAGTGTGCTGAGTTAGCAGTCGAGAGGACCTGGGTTCGATCCCTAGTTCAGGGGAAATTTTATTTAATTAAATTGCTTTAAAAAAAATATTTAAAACGCCACAAAACAGCAAATTATGATATATTCTCTTTCTCTCCATCTCCTCCATCCCATGACTTTGTCTTCGTATATAATATAAATATACAAAATATCTTCTAAAAATAGAACCTTCAACATTACAAGTGTCGAATAATAAATTAAAATTCTAAGCTGTTTTCTTTGAGTGTTCTATTGGCATATGTTTTTACTCTACTAATTTTCTCTCATCCCAACTGACATATGCAAAAGTTAGAACCTATTCCACAGATTGTGGCAGCGCAGCGGTAGTGTTCTAGAATAGCAGTCACAAGGAAGCCGGTTCGATCCATAGTTCGAGCGGAATTTTATTTAATTATAAATGACTTTTAAAAATATCCAGTACGTTCAAAAATGCAAATAATGAACATTATAAACAGGAGAAGTAAAATTACAAAACAAATAGGTAAAAAAGGAAATTTACAAAATAGCTTCTAAAAATAGATGTTACAAAATGAACAAAATAGAACATATTAAAAATGGCTACATAAATTAAAGAGAAAAAGAATCCACATTATCGATTGAAAATAACATTTATTATTCCTAATTATTCCTTACAAAGACTTCGCAAATATATTATGTGCAGTCAGTACCATGTCACCTCCACTTAGTGGAGTAGCCTAGTGGGAACGCACCAGACTGTCAATCCCAAGGTCCTCGGTTCAACTCCGGTTTCCATCAAATTTCAAGCTCATATTTTCTTGTCTAAATAATTTCTTTAAATATATAATTACACATAAATCACTTAAAATTGCATTCACATTCCCACACTATTCCTAATGGTCTAAAAATAACCTAACTTCAAAAAAAAAAAAAACCTAAGGTTGTAAACACTATCATGTGAAAGGATGGATCCCACCCCCAACACTAATAACCTATAGGCACTATAGTGCCAATACATATACCATAGCAGCCCAGAGGAAGCGTGCCATACTATCGAACTGAAGGTTCCGAGTTCGAGCCCGACTCAGGGAAAATTTGATTAAAAAAACCCAAATTCTTAATAAACAAAAGATCAACAGAAAATGTTTTCTACATTCCTCAAAATATTGTTAAATAATATAATCATCTCTGTTTTCTTCTTTACTGTATGTTCAACGCATGCGCTAATATCTTATCCATTATAGGTCGGCCGAAGTTAATCATCCCTTTTTTGCTATAAACCAGCACAGCACTCACAATAAGAACTGAAATCTAAATGTTGGAGCGGTTTCATAACCTGGAAAGGCCTGCCACCCATCAACTATTGCCCATTCTGGCCAAGGCGCGGGAGCATGTTCAAACTACGTTTAAACAACTACCAAATGTGCTAAAATTTATTTATATTTATTAATGTATGCCTTCTAAATGTAAACTACGTATAATTATATCTTATGTTTAATAATACGTTACTGAATTGTACTAATTTCA
The DNA here is from genome assembly GCF_047663935.1 of Musca autumnalis. Classification (NCBI taxonomy): domain Eukaryota; kingdom Metazoa; phylum Arthropoda; class Insecta; order Diptera; family Muscidae; genus Musca; species Musca autumnalis. Next base: position 75,200 of record NW_027411814.1, read on the forward strand.
CATCTCTACTTTGCTTTCGTCAACTATTCTGAACGAATGTTAATATCTTTGCTTTACCAGTACTTTTCTCTCTGAATAAAAAACACTTCTCTTGCACTAACCGGCTGGTAAGCATCTCTTCTCGTCTCTAACGTTTTTATATTTAATAAATTGAATTACGCTTTATAACGTTTATTGAAAAAAACTAATTCTTGTGTTTTACTTCTCTCCTCATTTCACCGCAAATTATTCCTCATTGGCTATGAGGAATAATTAATATCAAAATACAGTCCACTCTGCTCGTTGATGTTCCTGTTGGATTACTTCTGTGGCTCTACCAACAAGACGTCAACATTGTTCACATATCGTGACCCATAATATCTGCCGTCTCGCTTCTTGCGTCGTTTGTTAAGCAAACTTTGACACACACATGCAATTTATAGGACGATATCGAATTACCTTTCGAAGATAGATGCATTAGCATCCAAGTCTCAAAAAATACATGGGTCAGCTTCGCCAAATCAATTACATGTCCATATGGGAGCAAATATATCGTGACCCATAATATCTGCAGTCTCGCTTCTTACGTCGTTTGTTAAGCAAACTTTGACACACAATCCGTGCAATCTATAAGACGATATGGAATTCCGTTTCGAAGATAGATGCAGAAGCATCCAAGTCTCATGAAATGCAAGGGTCAACTTCGTCAAATCAATCACAAGTCCATATGAGAGCAAATAAATCGTGACCCATAATATCTGCCGTCTCGTGTCTTACCCCGTTTGTTAAGCAAACTTTGACACACAATCCATGCAATTTATATGACGATATCGAATTCCCTTTCGAAGATAGATGCAGAAGCATCCAAGTCTCATGAAATACAAGGGTCAGCTTCGTCAAATCAATCACATGTCCATATGAGAGCAAATATATCGTGACCCATAATATCTGCCGTCTCGCTTCTTACGTCGTTTGTTAAGCAAACTTTGACACACAATCCGTGCAATCTATAAGACGGTATGGAATTCCGTTTCGAAGATAGATGCAGAAGCATCCAAGTCTCAAGAAATACATGGGTCAGCTTTGTCAAATCATTCAGATTTCCATATGAGAGCAAATATATCGTGACCCATAATATCTGCAGTCTCGTTTCTTACGTCGTTTGTTAAGCAAACTCTGACGCACAATCTATGCAATTTATATGACGATATCGAACTCCGTCTCGAAGATAGATGCAGAAGCATCCAAGTCTCATGAAATACAAAGGTCAGCGTGACCCATAATATCTGCAGTCTCGCTTCTTACGTCGTTTGTTAGGCAAACTTTAACACACACTCCATGCATTTTATATGACGATATTGAATTCCGTCTCGAAAATAGATGCAGAAGCATCCATGTCTCAAGAATTACAAGGGTCAGCTTTGTCAAATCAATCACATGTCCATATGAGAGCAAATATATCGTGACCCATAATATCTGCAGTCTCGTTTCATACGTCGTTTGCTAAGCAAACTTTGACACACAATCCATGCAATTTATATGACAATATCGAATTCCGTTTTGAATGTAGATGCAGAAGCATCGTAGATGCAGAAGCATCCAAGTTTTAAGAAATACATGGGTCAGTTTTGTCAAATCATTCAGATATCCATATGAGAGCAAATATATCGTGACCCATAATATCTGCAGTCTCGTTTCTTACGTCGTTTGTTGAGCAACCTTTGACGCACAATCTATGCAATTTATATGACGATATCGAATTCCGTCTCGAAGATAGATGCAGAAGCATCCAAGTCTCAAAAAATACATGGGTCAGCTTCGTCAAATCAATCACATGTCCATATGGGAGCAAATATATCGTGACCCATAATATATACAGTCTCGCTTCTTACGTCGTTTGTTAAGCACACTTTGACACACAATCCATGCAATTTATGTGACGATATTGAATTGCCTTTCGTAGATAGATGCAGAAGCATCCAAGTCTCAAAAAATACATGGGTCAGCTTTGTCAAATCAATTACATGTCCATATGGGAGCAAATATATCGTGACCCATAATATCTGCCGTCTCGCTTCTTACGTCGTTTGTTAAGCAAACTTTGACACACAATCCATGCATTTTATATGACGATATTGAATTCCGTCTCGAAGATAGATGCAGAAGCATCCATGTCTCAAGAAATACAAGGGTAAGCTTTGTCAAATCAAACACATATCCATATGAGAGCAAATATATCGTGACCCATAATATCTGCAGTCTCGCTTCTTACGTCGTTTGTTAAGCAAACTTTGACACACAATCCGTGCAATCTATAAGACGATATCGAATTCCCTTTCTAAGATAGATGCAGAAGCATCCAAGTCTCATGAAATACAAGGGTCAGCTTCGTCAAATCAATCACATGTCCATATGAGAGCAAACATATCGTGACCCATAATATCTGCCGTCTCGCTTCTTACGTCGTTTGTTACGCAAACTTTGACACACACATGCAATTTATATGACGATATCGAATTCCGTTTCGAAGATAGATGCAGAAGCATCCAAGTCTCAAGAAATACAAGGGCCAACTTCGTCAAATCAATCACAAGTCCATATGAGAGCAAATATATCGTGACCCATAGTATCTGCCGTCTCGTTTCTTACCCCTTTTGTTAAGCAAACTTTGACACACAATCCATGCAATTTATATGACGATATCGAATTCCCTTTCGAAGATAGATGCAGAAGCATCCAAGTCTCAAGAAATACAAGGGTCAACTTCGTCAAATCAATCACATGTCCATATGAGAGCAAATATATCGTGACCCATAATATCTGGAGTCTCGCTTCTTACGCCGTTTGTTAAGCAAACTTTGACACACAATCCATGCATTTTATATGACGATATCGAATTCCCTTTCGAAGATAGATGCAGAAGCATCCAAGTCTCATGAAATGCAAGGGTCAACTTCGTCAAATCAATCACAAGTCCATATGAGAGCAAATATATCGTGACCCATAATATCTGCCGTCTCGTTTCTTACCCCGTTTGTTAAGCAAACTTTGACACACAATCCATGCAATTTATATGATGATATCGAATTCCCTTTCGAAGATAGATGCAGAAGCATCCAAGTCTCATGTTGTCAACTCATTCACATATATGAAAGCAAATATATCGTTACCCATAATATCTGCAGTCTTGTTTCTTCCGTCGTTTGTTAAGCAAACTTTGACTCACAATCCATGTAATTTACATGACGATATCGAGTTCCCTTTCCAAGATAGAAGCAGAAGCATCCATGTCTCAAAAAATACATGGGTCAGCTTCGCCAAATCAATTACATGTCCATATGGGAGCAAATATATCGTGACCCATAATATCTGCAGTCTCGTTTCTTACGTCGTTTGTTAAGCAAACTTTGACACACAATCCATGCAATTTATATGACGATATCGAATTCCCTTTCGAAGATAGATGCAGAAGCATCCAAGTCTCATGAAATACAAGGGTCAGCTTCGTCAAATCAATCACATGTCCAATGAGAGCAAATATATCGTGACCCATAATATCTGCCGTCTCGCTTCTTACGTCGTTTGTTAAGCAAACTTTGACACACACATGCAATTTATATGACGATATCGAATTCCGTTTCGAAGATAGATGCAGAAGCATCCAAGTCTCAAGAAATACAAGGGTCAACTTCGTCAAATCAATCACAAGTCCATATGAGAGCAAATATATCGTGACCCGTAATATCTGCCGTCTCGTTTTTTACCCCGTTTGTTAAGCAAACTTTGACACACAATCCATGCAATTTATATGACGATATTGAATTACCTTTCGAAGATAGATGCAGAAGCATCCAAGTCTCAAAAAATACATGGGTAAGCTTCGCCAAATCAATTACATGTCCATATGGGAGCAAATATATCGTGACCCATAAGATCTGCAGTCTCGTTTCTTACGTCGTTTGTTAAGCAAACTTTGACACACAATCCATGCATTTTATATGACGATATTGAATTCCGTCTCGAAGATAGATGCAGAAGCATCCATGTATCAAGAAATACAAGGGTAAGCTTTGTCAAATCAAACACATGTCCATATGAGAGCAAATATATCGTGACCCATAATATCTGCAGTCTCGCTTCTTACGTCGTTTGTTAAGCAAACTTTGACACACAATCCGTGCAATCTATAGGACGATATGGAATTCCGTTTCGAAGATAGATGCAGAAGCATCCAAGTCTCATGAAATGCAAGGGTCAACTTCGTCAAATCAATCACAAGTCCATATGAGAGCAAATATATCGTGACCCATAATATCTGCCGTCTCGTTTCTTACCCCGTTTGTTAAGCAAACTTTGACACACAATCCATGCAATTTATATGATGATATCGAATTCCCTTTCGAAGATAGATGCAGAAGCATCCAAGTCTCATGAAATACAAGGGTCAGCTTCGTCAAATCAATCACATGTCCATATGAGAGCAAATATATCGTGACCCATAATATCTGCCGTCTCGCTTCTTACGTCGTTTGTTAAGCAAACTTTGACACACACATGCAATTTATATGACGATATCGAATTCCGTTTCGAAGATAGATGCAGAAGCATCCAAGTCTCAAGAAATACAAGGGTCAACTTCGTCAAATCAATCACAAGTCCATATGAGAGCAAATATATCGTGGCCCATAATATCTAACGTTCGTTTCTTACCCCGTTTGTTAAGCAAACTTTGACACACAATCCATGCAATTTATATGACGATATCGAATTCCCTTTCGAAGATAGATGCAGAAGCATCCAAGTCTCAAGAAATACAAGGGTCAACTTCGTCAAATCAATCACATGTCCATATGAGAGCAAATATATCGTGACCCATAATATCTGGAGTCTCGCTTCTTACGACGTTTGTTAAGCAAACTTTGACACACAATCCACGCATTTTATATGACGATATCGAATTCCCTTTCGAAGATAGATGCAGAAGCATCCAAGTCTCATGAAATACAAAAGTCAGCTTTGTCAAATCAATCACATGTCCATATGAGAGCAAATATATCGTGACCCATAATATCTGCAGTTTCGCTTCTTACGTCGTTTGTTCAGCAAACATTGACACACAATCCATGCATTTTATATGACGATATTGAATTCCGTCTCGAAGATAGATGCAGAAGCATCCATGTCTCAAGAAATACAAGGGTCAGCTTTGTCAAATCAATCACATGTCCATATGAGAGCAAATATATCGAGACCCATAATATCTGCAGTCTCGCTTCTGACGTCGTTTGTTAAGCAAACTTTGATACACAATCCGTGCAATTTATAAGACGATATAGAATTCCGTTTTGAAAGTAGATGCAGAAGCATCCGAGTTTCAAACAATACATGGGTCAGCTTTATCAAATCATTCACATGTCCATATGAGAGCAAATATATCGTGACCCATAATATCTGCAGTCTCGTTTCATACGTCATTTGCAAAGCAACTTTGACACACAATCCATGCAATTTATATGACAATATCGAATTCCGTTTTGAAGGTAGATGCAGAAGCATCGAAGTCTCAAGAAATACAAGGGTCAGCCTCGTCAAATCAATCACATGTCCATATGAGAGCAAATATATCGTGGCCCCAAAATATCTGCAGTCTCGCTTCTTACGTCGTGTGTTAAGCAAATTTTAACACACAATCTATGCAATTTATATGACGATATCGAATTCCCAGCATTGTCAAATCATTCACATGTACATATGAAAGCAAATATATCGTGACCCATAATATCTGCAGTCTTGTTTCTTCCGTCGTTTGTTAAGCAAACTTTGACACACAATCCATGCAATTTACATGACGATATCGAATTCCCTTTCCAAGATAGAAGCAGAAGCATCCATGTCTCAAAAAATACATGGGTCAGCTTCGTCAAATCAATTACATGTCCATATGGGAGCAAATATCTCGTGACCCATAATATCTGCAGTCTCGTTTCATACGTCGTTTGCAAAGCAACTTTGACACACAATCCATGCAATTTATATGACAATATCGAATTCCGTTTTGAAGGTAGATGCAGAAGCATCGAAGTCTCAAGAAATACAAGGGTCAGCCTCGTCAAATCAATCACATGTCCATATGAGAACAAATATATCGTGACCCCAAAATATCTGCAGTCTCGCTTCTTACGTCGTGTGTTAAGCAAACTTTAACACACAATCCATGCAATTTATATGACGATATCGAATTCCGTTTTGAAGGTAGATGCAGAAGCATCCAAGTTTTAAGAAATACATGGGTCAGCTTTGTCAAATCATTCAGATATACATATGAGAGCAAATATATCGTGACCCATAATATCTGCAGTCTCGTTTCTTACGTCGTTTGTTAAGCAAACTTTGACGCACAATCTATGCAATTTATATGACGATATCGAATTCCGTCTCGAAGATAGATGCAGAAGCATCCAAGTCTCAAAAAATACATGGGTCAGCTTCGTCAAATCAATCACATGTCCATATGGGAGCAAATATATCGTGACCCATATTATATACAGTCTCGCTTCCTACGTCGTTTGTTAAGCAAACTTTGACACGCTTCGCCAAATCAATTACATGTCCATATGGGAGCAAATATATCGTGACCCATAATATCTGCAGTCTCGTTTCTTACGTCGTTTGTTAAGCAAACTTTGACACACAATCCATGCAATTTATATGACGATATCGAATTCCCTTTCGAAGATAGATGCAGAAGCATCCAAGTCTCATGAAATACAAGGGTCAGCTTCGTCAAATCATTCACATGTCCAATGAGAGCAAATATATCGTGACCCATAATATCTGCCGTCTCGCTTCTTACGTCGTTTGTTAAGCAAACTTTGACACACACATGCAATTTATATGACGATATCGAATTCCGTCTCGAAGATAGATGCAGAAGCATCCAAGTCTCAAAAAATACATGGGTCAGCTTCGTCAAATCAATCACATGTCCATATGGGAGCAAATATATCGTGACCCATATTATATACAGTCTCGCTTCCTACGTCGTTTGTTAAGCAAACTTTGACACACAATCCATGCAATTTATATGACGATATTGAATTACCTTTCGAAGATAGATGCAGAAGCATCCAAGTCTCAAAAAATACATGGGTCAGCTTTGTCAAATCAATTACATGTCCATATGAGGACAAATATATCGTGACCCATAATAACTGCCGTCTCGCTTCTTACGTCGTTTGTTAAGCAAACTTTGACACACAATCTATGCAACTTATATGGCGATATCGAATTCCCAGCTTTGTCAAATCTATCACATGTCCATATGAGAGCAAATATATCGTGACCCATAATATCTGCAGTCTCGCTTCTTACGTCGTTTGCTAAGCAAACTTTGACACACAATCCATGCATTTTATATGACGATATTGAATTCCGTCTCGAAGATAGATGCAGAAGTATCCATGTCTCAAGAAATACAAGGGTAAGCTTTGTCAAATCAAACACATGTCCATATGAGAGCAAATATATCGTGACCCATAATATCTGCAGTCTCGCTTCTTACGTCGTTTGTTAAGCAAACTTTGACACACAATCCGTGCAACCTATAAGACGATATGGAATTCCGTTTCGAAGATAAATGCAGAAGCATCCAAGTGTCATGAAATGTAAGGGTCAACTTCGTCAAATCAATCACAAATCCATATGAGAGCAAATATATCGTGACACATAATATCTGCCGTCTCGCTTCTTACGTCGTTTGTTAAGCAAACTTTGACACACACATGCAATTTATATGACGATATCGAATTCCGTTTCGAAGATAGATGCAGAAGCATCCAAGTCTCAAGAAATACAAGGGCCAACTTCGTCAAATCAATCACAAGTCCATATGAGAGCAAATATATCGTGACCCATAATATCTGCCGTCTCGTTTCTTACCCCGTTTGTTAAGCAAACTTTGACACACAATCCATGCAATTTATATTACGATATCGAATTCCCTTTCGAAGATAGATGCAGAAGCATCCAAGTCTCATGAAATACAAGGGTCAGCTTCGTCAAATCAATCACATGTCCATATGAGAGCAAATATATCGTGACCCATGATATCTGCCGTCTCGCTTCTTACGTCGTTTGTTAAGCAAACTTTGACACACACATGGAATTTATATGACGATATCGAATTCCGTTTCGAAGATAGATGCAGAAGCATCCAAGTCTCAAGAAATACAAGGGTCAACTTCGTCAAATCAATCACAAGTCCATATGAGAGCAAATATATCGTGACCCATAATATCTGCCGTTCGTTTCTTACCCCGTTTGTTAAGCAAACTTTGACACACAATCCATGCAATTTATATGACGATATCGAATTCCCTTTCGAAGATAGATGCAGAAGCATCCAAGTCTCAAGAAATACAAGGGTCAACTTCGTCAAATCAATCACATGTCCATATGAGAGCAAATATATCGTGACCCATAATATCTGCCGTTCGTTTCTTACCCCGTTTGTTAAGCAAACTTTGACACACAATCCATGCAATTTACATGACGATATCGAATTCCCTTTCCAAGATAGAAGCAGAAGCATCCATGTCTCAAAAAATACATGGGTCAGCTTCGCCAAATCAATTACATGTCCATATGGGAGCAAATATATCGTGACCCATAATATCTGCAGTCTCGTTTCTTACGTCGTTTGTTAAGCAAACTTTGACACACAATCCATGCAATTTATATGACGATATCGAATTCCCTTTCGAAGATAGATGCAGAAGCATCCAAGTCTCATGAAATACAAGGGTCAGCTTCGTCAAATCATTCACATGTCCAATAAGAGCAAATATATCGTGACCCATAATATCTGCCGTCTCGCTTCTTACGTCGTTTGTTAAGCAAACTTTGACACACACATGCAATTTATATGACGATATCGAATTCCGTTTCGAAGATAGATGCAGAAGCATCCAAGTCTCAAGAAATACAAGGGTCAACTTCGTCAAATCAATCACAAGTCCATATGAGAGCAAATATATCGTGACCCGTAATATCTGCCGTCTCGTTTTTTACCCCGTTTGTTAAGCAAACTTTGACACACAATCCATGCAATTTATATGACGATATTGAATTACCTTTCGAAGATAGATGCAGAAGCATCCAAGTCTCAAAAAATACATGGGTCAGTTTCGCCAAATCAATTACATGTCCATATGGGAGCAAATATATCGTGACCCATAACATCTGCAGTCTCGTTTCTTACGTCGTTTGTTAAGCAAACTTTGACACACAATCCATGCATTTTATATGACGATATTGAATTCCGTCTCGAAGATAGATGCAGAAGCATCCATGTCTCAAGAAATACAAGGGTAAGCTTTGTCAAATCAAACACATGTCCATATGAGAGCAAATATATCGTGACCCATAATATCTGCAGTCTCGCTTCTTACGTCGTTTGTTAAGCAAACTTTGACACACAATCCATGCACTTTATATGACGATATCGAATTCCCTTTCGAAGATAGATGCAGAAGCATCCAAGTCTCATGAAATACAAGGGTCAGCTTCGTCAAATCAATCACATGTCCATATGAGAGCAAATATATCGTGACCCATAATATCTGCCGTCTCGCTTCTTACGTCGTTTGTTAAGCAAACTGTGACACACACATGCAATTTATATGACGATATCGAATTCCGTTTCGAAGATAGATGCAGAAGCATCCAAGTCTCAAGAAATACAAGGGTCAACTTCGTCAAATCAATCACAAGTCCATATGAGAGCAAATATATCGTGACCCATAATATCTGCCGTTCGTTTCTTACCCCGTTTGTTAAGCAAACTTTGACACACAATCTATGCAATTTATATGACGATATCGAATTCCCTTTCGAAGATAGATGCAGAAGCATCCAAGTCTCAAGAAATACAAGGGTCAACTTCGTCAAATCAATCACATGTCCATATGAGAGCAAATATATCGTGACCCATAATATCTGGAGTCTCGCTTCTTACGTCGTTTGTTCAGCAAACATTGACACACAATCCATGCATTTTATATGACGATATTGAATTCCGTCTCGAAGATAGATGCAGAAGCATCCATGTCTCAAGAAATACAAGGGTCAGCTTTGTCAAATCAATCACATGTCCATATGAGAGCAAATATATCGTGACCCATAATATCTGCAGTCTCGCTTCTGACGTCGTTTGTTAAGCAAACTTTGATACACAATCCGTGCAATTTATAAGACGATATAGAATTCCGTTTTGAAAGTAGATGCAGAAGCATCCGAGTTTCAAACAATACATGGGTCAGCTTTGTCAAATCATTCACATGTCCATATGAGAGCAAATATATCGTGACCCATAATATCTGCAGGCTCGTTTCATACGTCATTTGCAAAGCAACTTTGACACACAATCCATGCAATTTATATGACAATATCGAATTCCGTTTTGAAGGTAGATGCAGAAGCATCGAAGTCTCAAGAAATACAAGGGTCAGCCTCGTCAAATCAATCACATGTCCATATGAGAGCAAATATATCGTGACCCCAAAATATCTGCAGTCTCGCTTCTTACGTCGTGTGTTAAGCAAACTTTAACACACAATCAATGCAATTTATATGACGATATCGAATTCCCAGCATTGTCAAATCATTCACATGCACATATGAAAGCAAATATATCGTGACCCATAATATCTGCAGTCTTGTTTCTTCCGTCGTTTGTTAAGCAAACTTTGACACACAATCCATGCAATTTACATGAAGATATCGAATTCCCTTTCCAAGATAGAAGCAGAAGCATCCAAGTCTCAAGAAATACAAGGGTCAGCCTCGTCAAATCAATCACATGTCCATATGAGAGCAAATATATCGTGACCCCAAAATATCTGCAGTCTCGCTTCTTACGTCGTGTGTTAAGCAAACTTTAACACACAATCCATGCTATTTATATGACGATATCGAATTCCGTTTTGAAGGTAGATGCAGAAGCATCCAAGTCTCAAGAAATACAAGGGTCAACTTCGTCAAATCAATCACAAGTCCATATGAGAGCAAATATATCGTGACCCATAATATCTGCAGTCTCGTTTCTTACGTCGTTTGTTAAGCAAACTTTGACACACACATGCAATTTATATGACGATATCGAATTCCGTTTCGAAGATAGATGCAGAAGCATCCAAGTCTCAAGAAATACAAGGGTCAACTTCGTCAAATCAATCACAAGTCCATATGAGAGCAAATATATCGTGACCCATAATATCTGCCGTTCGTTTCTTACACCGTTTGTTAAGCAAACTTTGACACACAATCCATGCAATTTATATGACGATATCGAATTCCCTTTCGAAGATAGATGCAGAAGCATCCAAGTCTCAAGAAATACAAGGGTCAACTTCGTCAAATCAATCACATGTCCATATGAGAGCAAATATATCGTGACCCATAATATCTGGAGTCTCGCTTCTTACGACGTTTGTTAAGAAAACTTTGACACACAATCCACGCATTTTATATGACGATATCGAATTCCCTTTCGAAGATAGATGCAGAAGCATCCAAGTCTCATGAAATACAAAAGTCAGCTTTGTCAAATCAATCACATGTCCATATGAGAGCAAATATATCGTGACCCATAATATCTGCAGTTTCGCTTCTTACGTCGTTTGTTCAGCAAACATTGACACACAATCCATGCATTTTATATGACGATATTGAATTCCGTCTCGAAGATAGATGCAGAAGCATCCATGTCTCAAGAAATACAAGGGTCAGCTTTGTCAAATCAATCACATGTCCATATGAGAGCAAATATATCGTGACCCATAATATCTGCAGTCTCGCTTCTGACGTCGTTTGTTAAGCAAACTTTGATACACAATCCGTGCAATTTATAAGACGATATAGAATTCCGTTTTGAAAGTAGATGCAGAAGCATCCGAGTTTCAAACAATACATGGGTCAGCTTTGTCAAATCATTCACATGTCCATATGAGAGCAAATATATCGTGACCCATAATATCTGCAGTCTCGTTTCATACGTCATTTGCAAAGCAACTTTGACACACAATCCATGCAATTTATATGACAATATCGAATTCCGTTTTGAAGGTAGATGCAGAAGCATCGAAGTCTCAAGAAATACAAGGGTCAGCCTCGTCAAATCAATCACATGTCCATATGAGAGCAAATATATCGTGACCCCAAAATATCTGCAGTCTCGCTTCTTACGTCGTGTGTTAAGCAAACTTTAACACACAATCTATGCAATTTATATGACGATATCGAATTCCCAGCATTGTCAAATCATTCACATGTACATATGAAAGCAAATATATCGTGACCCATAATATCTGCAGTCTTGTTTCTTCCGTCGTTTGTTAAGCAAACTTTGACACACAATCCATGCAATTTACATGACGATATCGAATTCCCTTTCCAAGATAGAAGCAGAAGCATCCAAGTCTCAAGAAATACAAGGGTCAGCCTCGTCAAATCAATCACATGTCCATATGAGAGCAAATATATCGTGATCCCAAAATATCTGCAGTCTCGCTTCTTACGTCGTGTGTTAAGCAAACTTTAACACACAATCCATGCTATTTATATGACGATATCGAATTCCGTTTTGAAGGTAGATGCAGAAGCATCCAAGTTTTAAGAAATACATGGGTCAGCTTTGTCAAATCATTCAGATATACATATGAGAGCAAATATATCGTGACCCATAATATCTGCAGTCTCGTTTCTTACGTCGTTTGTTAAGCAAACTTTGACGCACAATCTATGCAATTTATATGACGATATCGAATTCCGTCTCGAAGATAGATGCAGAAGCATCCAAGTCTCAAAAAATACATGGGTCAGCTTCGTCAAATCAATCACATGTCCATATGGGAGCAAATATATCGTGACCCATATTATATACAGTCTCGCTTCCTACGTCGTTTGTTAAGCAAACTTTGACACACAATCCATGCAATTTATATGACGATATTGAATTACCTTTCGAAGATAGATGCAGAAGCATCCAAGTCTCAAAAAATACATGGGTCAGCTTTGTCAAATCAATTACATGTCCATATGAGAACAAATATATCGTGACCCATAATAACTGCCGTCTCGCTTCTTACGTCGTTTGTTAAGCAAACTTTGACACACAATCTATGCAACTTATATGGCGATATCGAATTCCCAGCTTTGTCAAATCTATCACATGTCCATATGAGAGCAAATATATCGTGACCCATAATATCTGCAGTCTCGCTTCTTACGTCGTTTGCTAAGCAAACTTTGACACACAATCCATGCATTTTATATGACGATATTGAATTCCGTCTCGAAGATAGATGCAGAAGTATCCATGTCTCAAGAAATACAAGGGTAAGCTTTGTCAAATCAAACACATGTCCATATGAGAGCAAATATGTCGTGACCCATAATATCTGCAGTCTCGCTTCTTACGTCGTTTGTTAAGCAAACTTTGACACACAATCCGTGCAATCTATAAGACGATATGGAATTCCGTTTCGAAGATAGATGCAGAAGCATCCAAGTCTCATGAAATGCAAGGGTCAACTTAGTCAAATCAATCACAAGTCCATATGAGAGCAAATATATCGTGACCCATAATATCTGAGTTTTATAAGTGGAGAGGACAGACGTGTTTTAAAGCCGCTCTTATTAATCGCCAAAAAGAACCACAAATAAACGTGAATATTGCACTGATTTGGACAGCATATTGCACCTCACCAGCACCTGCATTACATCCTCATGAAGGTCTCATTTATTAACGTTGCGGTGAGCAGAGTTTTTTAATTTTATAATCATAAATTTCACAAATTTAAAAACACTCAAACTTCAATGCAACGAGTAAATAAAAACTCAAAAACAAAATAAATATACCAGCTGAAGTTTGCAGATGTCAAAATACCGATAACCATAATACTAGTTATCGATAATCATAACTACAATCAATAGCGTTGCCATTTATGGATATTGCCAGGGTTGGGAAGTATGAAGAGTAGCAGTCAAACTGCCAAACGGAAACATTCAGATATCTCATCACCAGAAGAAACCAATAAATTTAAATCAATTATGGATTCAAATCAATTGATAAATTTAATAAAGGATACAATAAACTCAAATTTAGATGAGAAACTTAAGACGTTACCCACAAAATCCGACATAGAAGAAATAAAAGTCGAAATTGGTGCTATCAGTACAGACATAAATGCCCTGAAAATAGAAAATCAAATACTTAAAGATGAACTGAACAAAGTTCAAAAGGAAAATGTGCAGCACAGAAAGGAAATTGCGTGGCTACAAAACCAAATCGTTTCTTATAAATTATTTGTTAAAGGCCTACCAAGTAATAAGAATTTAATGGAAGAAGTTCAAAATCTCTTTAGAGAAAAACTAAATATTGCGCCTATAGTAAAAAATGTGAACAAAGTTTTTGATCGCAATGGAAAAATGGCAGTCATTATACAGCTTGATAACGAACAAGCGATGCAAGATGTATTTCGAAATACCAAACAGTTAGCAGGATCAAATATATCCATAGAACGTGACATGATACCGAACAAACAAGTACACAAGAAAGCCTTTCTGATCTTAAAGAAGAAAATTTTATCCTTTAGTAAACAGCACAAAATAATTGTAAGAGAAGATAGAATGAAAATTAATGATCGCTGGTTTAGATGGGATTATGAGAACAAACTCGTATCTGGCAATGCTGATGGGGAAGGAGAGCTGGTTAAATTATACGGAGATCAAATAAAATCAATACCGTTAAAATACAATGAATTAAACACTGATACGAATTCAAAAAACTAATCTACAAGGCGCATGAAATAAAATCAAAAAATGTCTCAATTGTATCGTATAACATAAATGGCCTCGAAAATAAATATATTTACCCTTCTTTTTTTAAATACATCAAAACGTTTGATATATTTATGTTACTAGAGACGCATTTAGTATCTGAAAAAACAGAAAGAGCAAGATCGTACCTCAATGGATTCCACCTGATCTTCGAACCGGCTATACGAATTCATAGATTTGGTAGGGCAACAGGTGGTACAATCATTGGAATTAATAAACAGTTAAAGGATATTGGTATTTTCCATGAAGTAGACGATTTTGAGGGAAAACATTTTATTAAACTACATACAAAAGAAGCAATATACTCCATTATCCCACAATATTTTAGACCAGCCACATGGGAACATGATTTTAAGAAGTTGACACAATATTTTGAAGCCACAACTATTCCTAACCCTATTATTATGGGAGACTTAAATGTTCGAATTGGAGATCTAAACCAAAAAGTTGCTGAAATATATAATGAACGATTTTGCGCTGGCTTTAATACCCGAAAATCTAAAGATAAAATCGTGAATCAGAGAGGCATTCAGTTCCTACAATTTTGTGAGGATTATAACCTATTGATTTTAAACGGGATAACCAAAGGTGATCAAGAGGGAAATTTAACATATCTATCATCATTAGGCGAATCAGTGAATGATATCTGTGCGGTGTCAAAGGAAGCACTTGAAAGTATTGTGGATTTCAAAGTGGATGATAACATATGGTCAGATCATTTCCCTATCACTACAACAATCAATTTTGGGTCCGACCTATAGAGTTTTAAAAATATGTCTCTTCTACCGAAGCTTATATGGAAAGATAAGGATAAGAATAATTACCAAAGAAGGATCAATGAATATTTACGTGCAGATGATAGTACTAGACAAATGGATTTCACTGGAATTTGCGACCTAATAAGGAAGTCATGCTCAAAACCGTCTAGCTCAAAACACTCGTTTGAACCAAAAAATAAATGGTACGATATATGGTAACATGGGGCGCCTTCGCCACTGGGGCGGGTACGCCATCGCCGATTTTCTCGCAAAATACAAGTGCTAGAAAAAATCCGTTAAAGTCAAAATTGTGAGTTTAATGAAGATCTATCATCTCCCAAAAGTTGGCAGTTGTGTCATAAGTATGATAGCGGACGCACGCGGTTTTGTGTTTTGAGGGTATTGGGAAAAATAATTATGGTAGATATTTTTTGTGATATCTTCTTTACCTTTTGTGATATCAAAAACATATTTTATACCGTTAGAAGACAACTACTGAAGAATAGAAATCCCAATAATTTGCATGAAAAAAACAATAACAAATGTCAATATATTCATATAATGAGATATGTTGGGGGTGGGGCGCCTACGCCATGATAGGGGTGTGGTGGGTTAATGTCAGAAATTTGTCATGTTTAACTTAAATTCTTTATGCCATAGATATACCACACTATAATGTGAATTTAAAATCAAATTGTATCATAAACGTTTCTTGTTTTGGTTATATTGTGGTTTTTTACCTAAATTCAAGGAACCTATTTCAATTAACAGCTAGAATCGGTTACTATTTGTGAATTTTAGAATCATTTTTGATTATTCAATAGAAAACATGTTCCTTTTTCATATAATGTTGATATTTAAGGAAAAAGTGTGGTAAATTACAGTTTAAGAGTTCGTTGGAAAATGTTCAATATTGATGGCGAAGCTGCCCCATGGGTGGGGAGGCTTCGCCACTTTTTAAACATTTTGTAAATTCTCAAAAATAATATTTTTAAAACAAAATTATAACCACTTATATATCAAAACTTATAGTCAAGATACGCTAATATTTGTACCAAAAATAATATTTGAAAAAACTTTAACGGTGTCGGTATCAGAACATTTTGAACAAAAACGTGGCGAAGGCGCCCCATGTTACCATAAATTGTAATAATGCAAGAATACAGAGCTTCAAATTTCTCAAAATCTACAGGAGGACAAAGGATATAGAAGATAAAAGGCGTTATATAATGTCACGACAAGAATACAAATCGATATGTAACCTCAGCAAAACATCGTATTACACCACAATTTCTAATAGATTAAACCATACAAAAAACTCCAAAGATTGGTGGAGAATTGCTAGAGAAATCCGTAACCAAAAAAACCTGATTGGATGTAACATTACACCAGAAGCTTTCAAGAGATATTATGAAGATTTACTCAATAACCCCAACGAAATCTCACTTATATACTACGCACCTCATAACAAAGAAGACGCAGATTTAGATAGAGGATTTACTATCCATGAACTAAAGAAGATGCTGACAAAACTAAAAAGGAATAAAGCGGCAGGCGAAGATAGAATACCTTATGAGTATTTCATTAATGGCACGGATGAGTTTCACATTCGGCTTTTAGATACATATAATAGCATATATAGTACAAGAAAAATTGAACCGTACTTCAACAAAACAATAATATTCCCAATACATAAGAAAGGAGATCCTAATGAACCAGCAAATTACAGAGGCATATCGTTTATGAACTGTGGAGCGAAAATATTTATGGGGCTTTTAAATGAAAGATTATATAATTGGATAGAGAAACATAATATTCTAACCGAATATCAAGCTGGGTTCCGGAAGAATTATTCAACGGTCGATAATATCTATAATCTTGCTTCTATAGTTAATCTAAAACTACAAGAAAATAAAAAAGTTTACTCCTTTTTTATCGACTTTAAAGCCGCTTTTGACAATATTTCAAGACAAGCACTTGTATATAAACTGCGTCAAATAGGAATATCCTACAAATTTTCGTCTATGATAGAACAAATTTACAAAAATACTCAGTCTGCAGTGTGGGATGGAAGAGAACTCTCCGAATATTTCGAAACGACTAAGGGTGTAAAGCAAGGATGCCTTCTGTCACCATTGCTGTTTGCTTTATACATAAATGACCTTCACGAATTCATTGAAGGTGGGCTGTTTTTCGGCGAGTTAAACATAAGACTTCTCTTGTATGCAGACGACATTGTCCTATTATCTGATGATATTAAAGGGCTACAGCATATGATACACAGATTGGAGATGTATTGCAAAATGTGGAATTTGGAGGTAAATTTATCAAAATCAGAAATTATGGTATTCAGGAATGGAGGAAAGTTAAGTAAATATGAAAAATGGACCTATAATAGTATGGAAATAAAGATAACTAACGAGTTCAAATACCTTGGAGTCACTTTTACCCCGAAAATGAAGTTTACCAAACATGTAGAATATAGGAATAATGAAGCAAAAAGTGCTATAAACGCAACCTGGAAAAAATTTATAGATAAACCAGAAGTAAATATGAATGCAAAATGGAAGCTATTCTTATCTGTTTGTAGATCGATACAAACGTACGCTGCTCAAGTGTGGGGTTACTCTTACTTTGAAGAAACTAATGCAGTGCAAAGATATTTTCTCAAGCGAATTTTGCGAGTTCCAAACTTTACTCCAAATTATATAATTATGTTGGAAACCGGAGTGGAAGATACGCAAATATACACAATTGGACTTCATTTAAACTATATAGGAAGAACATTGTTTCAATACACCAGCAATAGACTCCCAAATCGGTTATCTAAACTTACACTAGCACAAGATACTTTTTGGGCTAAAGAATTAAGGTCATTATCTCAAAAATTCGTCACAGAATGGCCTCAAACAATAACATCACAAGCTAGCTGGCATGCTTTCTGCGGTAGCTTGATACATAATATGAAATGGCACCTTCACGAAGAAAAACTGCTCAGAAAACTACAAGGCCAAAGCTTACGTTTCTATAAACATCTAAACCCGAACAGAGCCCAGCTTTATCTAAATGAAAAATTCTCTTATGATAAACTTATATGGATATTTAAAGCTCGCAGCGGAATGATCCCCTTAGGGTACAACAAATTTGATATAGACGATATGAATAAGGAATGTAAGCTATGCAACATGCGCGAGATTGAAACCTTACAACATTTCCTCGGTATATGCCCTATACTTCAAGAACACAGACGGGCAGCTTTTCGGAAATCAATACTAAGCGATGATGAAATTATTAGAATACTTGACGGTGAAGAGGAAGACAGTTGGAAAAACCTAACAATCTACCTAGAGATGTCCTACAAATACCGGCAAATTATATTAAATGATTTTTAATAGATATAATTATTAAAATCACATGCGACAGACGTTTACATACAACATTGTCGCCAACCTCTTAACTTCTTATTTTGAAAATAACAGAATTGAAAATTGTAATGAATTGTTTATTATTAAGAAATTTATTTAATCAATAAAGAAGTTTTACTACTAATAATACTACTAAATAAAAAATATCTGCCGTCTCGCTTCTTACGTCGTTTGTTAAGCAAACTTTGACACACACATGCAATTTATATGACGATATCGAATTCCGTTTCGAAGATAGATGCAGAAGCATCCAAGTCTCAAGAAATGCAAGGGTCAACTTCGTCAAATCAATCACAAGTCCATATGAGAGCAAATATATCGTGACCCGTAATATCTGCCGTCTCGTTTCTTACCCCGTTTGTTAAGCAAACTTTGACACACAATCCATGCAATTTATATGACGATATTGAATTACCTTTCGAAGATAGATGCAGAAGCATCCAAGTCTCAAAAAATACATGGGTCAGCTTCGCCAAATCAATTACATGTCCATATGGGAGCAAATATATCGTGACCCATAATATCTGCAGTCTCGTTTCTTACGTCGTTTGTTAAGCAAACTTTGACACACAATCTATGAAATTTATATGACGATATCGAATTCCCAGCTTTGTCAAATCATTCACATGTATATATGAAAGCAAATATATCGTGACCCATAATATCTGCAGTCGTGTTTCTTCCGTCGTTTGTTAAGCAAACTTTGACTCACAATCCATGCAATTTACATGACGATATCGAATTCCCTTTCCAAGATAGAAGCAGAAGCATCCATGTCAAAAAAATACATGGGTCAACTTCGCCAAATCAATTACATGTCCATATGGGAGCAAATATATCGTGACCCATAATATCTGCAGTCTCGTTTCTTACGTCGTTTGTTAAGCAAACTTTGACACACAATCCATGCAATTTATATGACGATATCGAATTCCGTTTTGAAGGTAGATGCAGAAGCATCCAAGTTTTAAGAAATACATGGGTCAGCTTTGTCAAATCATTCAGATTTCTATATGAGAGCAAATATATCGTGACCCATAATATCTGCAGTCTCGTTTCTTACGTCGTTTGTTAAGCAAACTCTGACGCACAATCTATGCAATTTATATGACGATATCGAACTCCGTCTCGAAGATAGATGCAGAAGCATCCAAGGCTCATGAAATACAAAGGTCAGCTTCGTCAAATCAATCACATGTCCAAATGAGAGCAAATATATCGTGACCCATAATATATACAGTCTCGTTTCTTACGTCGTTTGTTAAGCAAACTTTGACACACAATCCATGCGATTTATATGACGATATCGAATTCCCTTTCGAAGATAGATACAGAAGCATCCAAGTCTCATGAAATACAAGGGTCAGCTTCGTCAAATCAATCACATGTCCATATGAGAGCAAATATATCGTGACCCATAATATCTGCCGTCTCGCTTCTTACGTCGTTTGTTAAGCAAACTTTGACACAATCCATGCAATTTATATGACGATATCGAATTCCGTTTTGAAGGTAGATGCAGAAGCATCCAAGTTTTAAGAAATACATGGGTCAGCTTTGTCAAATCATTCAGATTTCCATATGAGAGCAAATATATCGTGACCCATAATATCTGCAGTCTCGTTTCTTACGTCGTTTGTTAAGCAAACTCTGACGCACAATCTATGCAATTTATATGACGATATCGAACTCCGTCTCGAAGATAGATGCAGAAGCATCCAAGTCTCATGAAATACAAAGGTCAGCATCGTCAAATCAATCACATGTCCAAATGAGAGCAAATATATCGTGACCCATAATATATACAGTCTCGTTTCTTACGTCGTTTGTTAAGCAAACTTTGACACACAATCCATGCAATTTATATGACGATATCGAATTCCCTTTCGAAGATAGATGCAGAAGCATCCAAGTCTCATGAAATACAAGGGTCAGCTTCGTCAAATCAATCACATGTCCATATGAGAGCAAATATATCGTGACCCATAATATCTGCCGTCTCGCTTCTTACGTCGTTTGCTAAGCAAACTTTGACACACACATGCAATTTATATGACGATATCGAATTCCGTTTCAAAGATAGATGCAGAAGCATCCAAGTCTCAAGAAATGCAAGGGTCAACTTCGTCAAATCAATCACAAGTCCATATGAGAGCAAATATATCGTGACCCGTAATATCTGCCGTCTCGTTTCTTACCCCGTTTGTTAAGCAAACTTTGACACACAGTCCATGCAATTTATATGACGATATTGAATTACCTTTCGAAGATAGATGCAGAAGCATCCAAGTCTCAAAAAATACATGGGTCAGCTTCGCCAAATCAATTACATGTCCATATGGGAGCAAATATATCGTGACCCATAATATCTGCAGTCTCGTTTCTTACGTCGTTTGTTAAGCAAACTTTGACACACAATCCATGCATTTTATATGACAATATTGAATTCCCTTTCGAAGATAGATGCAGAAGCATCCAAGTCTCATGAAATGCAAGGGTCAACTTCGTCAAATCAATCACAAGTCCATATGAGAGCAAATATATCGTGACCCATAATATCTGCCGTCTCGTTTCTTACCCCGTTTGTTAAGAAAACTTTGACACACAATCCATGCAATTTATATGACGATATCGAATTCCCTTTCGATGATAGATGCAGAAGCATCCAAGTCTCATGAAATACAAGGGTCAGCTTCGTAAAATCAATCACATGTCCATATGAGAGCAAATATATCGTGACCCATAATATCCGCCGTCTCGCTTCTTACGTCGTTTGTTAAGCAAACTTTGACACACACATGCAATTTATATGACGATATCGAATTCCCTTTCGAAGATAGATGCAAAAGCATCCAAGTCTCAAGAAATACAAGGGTCAACTTCGTCAAATCAATCACATGTCCATATGAGAGCAAATATATCGTGACCCATAATATCTGGAGTCTCGCTTCTTACGTCGTTTGTTAAGCAAACTTTGACTCACAATCCATGCATTTTATATGACGATATCGAATTCCCAGCTATGTCAAATCATTCACATGTACATATGAAAGCAAATATATCGTGACCCATAAAATCTGCAGTCTTGTTTCTTCCGTCGTTTGTTAAGCAAACTTTGACTCACAATCCATGCAATTTACATGACGATATCGAATTCCCTTTCCAAGATAGAAGCAGAAGCATCCATGTTTCAAAAAGCACATGGATCAGCTTCGCCAAATCCATTACATGTCCATATGGGAGCAAATATATCGTGACCCATAATATCTGCAGTCTCGTTTCTTACGTCGTTTGTTAAGCAAACTTTGACACACAATCCATGCAATTTATATGACGATATCGAATACCGTTTTGAAGGTAGATGCAGAAGCATCCAAGTTTTAAGAAATACATGGGTCAGCTTTGTCAAATCATTCAGATTTCCATATGAGAGCAATATATCGTGACCCATAATATCTGCAGTCTCGTTTCTTACGTCGTTTGTTAAGCAAACTCTGACGCACAATCTATGCAATTTATATGACGATATCGAATTCCGTCTCGAAGATAGATGCAGAAGCATCCAAGTCTCATGAAATACAAGGGTCAGCTTTGTCAAATCAATCACATGTCCATATGAGAGCAAATATATCGTGACCCATAATATCTGCAGTTTCGCTTTAAACGTCGTTTGTTCAACAAACTTTGACACACAATCCATGCATTTTATATGACGATATTGAATTCCGTCTCGAAGATAGATGCAGAAGCATCCATGTCTCAAGAAATACAAGGGTTAGCTTTGTCAAATCAATCACATGTCCATATGAGAACCAATATATCGTGACCCATAATGTCTGCAGTCTCGCTTCTTACGTCGTTTGTTAAACAAACTTTGACACACAATCCGTGCAATTTATAAGACGATATAGAATTCCGTTTCGAAGATAGATGCAGAAGCATCCAAGTCTCATGAAATGCAAAGGTCAACTTCGTCAAATCAATCACAAGTCCATAAGAGAGCAAATATATCGTGACCCATAATATCTGCAGTCTCGCTTCTTACGTCAATTGTTAAGCAAACTTTGACACACAATCCGTGCAATTTATAAGACGATATAGAATTCCGTTCCGAAGATAGATGCAGAAGCATCCAAGTCTCAAGAAATACATGGGTAAGCTATATCAAATAAATCACATGTCCATATGAGAGCAAATATTTCGTGACCCATAATATCTGCAGTCTCGCTTCTTACGTCGTTTGCAAAGCAAACTTTGACACACAATCCATGCAATTTTTTTGACGATATCGAATTCCGTTCGAAGATAGATGCAAAAGCATCCAAGTCTCATGAAATACAAGGGTCAGCTTCGTCAAATCAATCACATATCCATATGATATAATATCTGCAGTCTCGCTTCTTACGTCGTTTGTTAAGCAAACTTTGACACACAATCCATGCAATTTATATGACGATATCGAATTCCGTCTCGAAGATAGATGCAGAAGCATTTAAGTCTCATGAAATACAAAGGTCAGCTTCGTCAAATCAATCACATGTCCATATGAGAGCAAATATATCGTGACCCATAATATCTGCAGTCTCGTTTCTTACGTCGTTTGTTAAGCAAATTTTGACACACAATCCATTCAATTTATATGACGATATTGAATTACCTTTCGAAGATAGATGCAGAAGCATCCAAGTCTCAAAAAATACATGGGTCAGCTTTGTCAAATCAATTACATGTCCATATGAGAGCAAATATATCGTGACCCATAATATCTGCCGTCTCGCTTCTTACGTCGTTTGTTAAGCAAACTTTGACACACAATCTATGCAATTTATATGGCGATATCGAATTCCCAGCTTTGCCAAATCAATCACATGTCCATATGAGAGCAAATATATCGTGACCCATACTATCTGCAGTCTCGCTTCTTACGTCGTTTGTTAAGCAAACTTTGACACACAATCCATGCATTTTATATGACGATATTGAATTCCGTCTCAAAGATAGATGCAGAAGCATCCATGTCTCAGGAAATACAAGGGTCAGCTTTGTCAAATCAAACACATGTCCATATGAGAGCAAATATATCGTGACCCATAATATCTGCAGTCTCGCTTCTTACGTCGTTTGTTAAGCAAACTTTGACACACAATCGGTGCAATCTATAAAACGATATAGAATTCCGTTTCGAAGATAGATGCAGAAGCATCCAAGTCTGATGAAGTGCAAGGGTCAACTTCGTCAAATCAAACACAAGTCCATATGAGAGCAAATATATCGTGACCCATAATATCTGCCGTCTCGTTTTTTACCCCGTTTGTTAAGCAAACTTTGGCACACAATCCATGCAATTTATATGACGATATCGAATTCCCTTTCGAAGACAGATGCAGAAGCATCCAAGTCTCATGAAATACAAGGGTCAGCTTCGTCAAATCAATCACATGTCCATAGGAGAGCAAATATATCGTGACCCATAATATCTGCCGTCTCGCTTCTTACGTCGTTTGTTAAGCAAACTTTGACACACAATACATGCAATATATATGACGATATCGAATTCCGTTTCGAAGATAGATGCAGAAGCATCCATGTCTCAAGAAATACAAGGGTCAACTTCGTCGAATCAATCACATGTCCATATGAGAGCAAATATGTCGTGACCCATAATATCTGGAGTCTCGGTTCTTACGTCGTTTGTTAAGCAAACTTTGACACACAATCCATGCATTTTATATGACGATATCGAATTCCCCTTTCGAAAGATAGATGCAGAAGCATCCAAGTCTCATGAAATACAAGGGTCAGCTTTGTCAAATCAATCACATGTACATATGAGAGCAAATATATCGTGACCCATAACATCTGCAGTTTCGCTTCTTACGTCGTTTGTTCAGCAAACTTTGACACACAATCCATGCATTTTATATGACGATATTGAATTCAGTCTCGAAGATAGATGCAGAAGCATCCATGTCTCAAGAAATACAAGGGTCAGCTTTGTCAAATCAATCACATGTCCATATGAGAGCAAATATATCGTGACCCATAATATCTGCAGTTTCGCTTCTTACGTCGTTTGTTCAACAAACTTTGGCACACAATCCATGCATTTTATATGACGATATTGAATTCCGTCTCGAAGATAGATGCAGAAGCATCCATGTCTCAAGAAATACAAGGGTTAGCTTTGTCAAATCAATCACATGTCCATATGAGAACCAATATATCGTGGCCCATAATATCTGCAGTCTCGCTTCTAACGTCAATTGTTAAGCAAACTTTGACACACAATCCGTGCAATTTATAAGACGATATAGAATTCCGTTTCGAAGATAGATGCAAAAGCATCCAAGTCTCAAGAAATACATGGGTCAGCTATATCAAATAAATCACATGTCCATAGAGCAAATATATCGTGACCCATAATATCTGCAGTCTCGTTCTTACGTCGTTTGTTAAGCAAACTTTGACGCACAATCTATTCAATTTATATGACGATATCGAATTCCGTCTCGAAGATAGATGCAGAAGCATCCAAGTCTCATGAAATACAAAGGTCAGCTTCGTCAAATCAATCACATGTCCATATGAGAGCAAATATATCGTGACCCATAATATATAAATTATATGAATTTCTTATTCTTTTATTGTAGTAAACTTTATTTAATTTTATTTAAATTCAAGTTGTTTACTTAACGGTGAGTTACAAACTAAAACATATTTTTTAAGCTCTTAATATCTAAACACACATCGCTTTGCTGCGTCGCCGTTATTCTGCTGCGCTGCTCCTGTTTTGCCTGGCTTACCTGCTGACTTGGCAGCTCGTGTGGTGTTTGGTTGCATATTTGGAACCAACCTGTGGGAATGTGGAATGTTGTTTGTTTCTCTTGCCTGGCTTGCTTGCTGACTTGGCAGCTCGTGGTGTGTTTGGTTGCATATTTGCAGCCAAACTGTGGGATTGTGGAATGTTGTTTGTTTCTCACGATAACTCCTCCCCTCTAAGTGGGGGCCGTCCTCGGTCCTCGTGGCTGCGTTTTTAATAGCAACCTCCACGGACTTAGTTATGAAAATTTTCTTCTTTATCATTGCCCTGCGTCGAAGTAGGTAGGCCAATGATCCCACAATTGATAAGACGACAATAAATGAAAACCTACTATGTGACCTTGATGGACAGCACTCTGCAAATGGTTGATGTGTCGGAGATTTTGAAGATTTATATGGTGGAGGTAGGATGTGCTTAATATCTCAATATGTTGTGTTAAATTGATAGTAGAAGCCCTTGGAATTTCCGGCTGCAGTGGTATGGTTGAATTTTCGTTGTAATATGTAGTGCCATTGATTTTCACATGATCTTTGAAGACGATCAGGTAGGTACCGTTGACTGTGATGGGAGCATCATTGCTTTCTTCTATAATAGCTACTTGATCATTGATGACAACCATTCCATCGCCCATTGATGTAATCGGTTCAAGATCATTAAACGTCGTATTACAGTTGGCGGTGTTACGTGTCATTAGTTGTAGAGCACATGATGTGACGGAAGACGACAGGCAGAATGTTGGTATCGTGTTGCTGCAGTTTCTAACGGCTAAAGTGTGGTTTGCGCAGATAGCTATGGTGGAGTCTGGTAAGTGGAGGATTTTATGGCCCTGTGCTACTGGAAATATGATAAATTTTCTACACTTAAATTTTGGGACTGGGTATCTTATCAAAAAATATATTATATTATTATATTGTAAAATTTTAATATTAGCTACGGACATAATATCAGCTATGGATAGGTTAGTGGAGTGTTCATTTTCCAATATAAATTTTACTTCATTGCTATTTAAGAGAACAGAATGCAGAACGCCTATCTTTCCAAAGGTAATTGAAGTAATAAGACTTTCTAATTCCATTATTACCGCCCTGTTCCTGGCAAGAAGAATATCATATAAATTTCCTGTGTCTATTTCCCTCCGTTTTTCAGATTTCAAGATTTTGTTTACCATGGTGGTAAGGCTATCGATTTCCCTTTGTACTTTGGTATTAATTGTAAACTGCCTATCTTGTGAATTTATTAGTTGCTCTGCAGTATTACTAATTCTTTCAAAGTCGTCGTAGTCCGGAGTACCTGCGATATATTTTAGGACTGTACCTATAGCATTAATACTTCTAGCATGTCTATGGTGGGTGTTGACTGTTTGTAGTAACCTATTTATATGAATAATATCCGCATCCAGCAATTTCCTCATGTGTGATTGGGGAAAGAAGTTTGTAGCGTTGGCCGTCTCATCCCTTATTAATTCGTACAAGGTCAAGTTTGTAACATGCTTAATGTGCCCGTAAGTTTCCCAAATAACAAGTTCACCGCTAGCCACCGGAATGTACTTCGCATTTGAGTAATCTATTAATCGTCCCGTTGTTGTTGATAAAAATACAGCGACAAGAAAAAACAAGTCCATCCTAAAACAAAACAAATGATATACTTAGTTCGTGTTGAACATATTTAGCGAAGGTTGTCCTTATGGACCCTCCTACCTCCTATGAGAACGGTTGTGCCTAGGTCTTGTTCTATTTCCGCTTCTTTATATAGTGGTGTAAGCTTGTTGCCTAACCTCCTATTGTTCTTAACGAGAACCTTTTCTCCTACGGAGAATTCTCTATCCCTTCTATCCCTATTGTGGGCTGTCAATTCTTTGTCCTGGTTGGTTTCCTCCCAGTTACTGTGTGGATTGATTTATTATATTCTATAGTCGCCAAAAGGATAATTTCTTCTACATCGTCTAACTCCTTGTCAATTTTGAGGCACCGCGATATTTCCGTAAGGGTGCTGTGGAAACGTTCCACCTGACCATTAGACGTACTATGTAGAGGCGGAGCGTTTGCTATCTCTATATCGAAATGATTTTTTAGTGTCGATTTGACAGTATGAGAGTTCAGCGACTTCTCGTTGTCACAATAAATAGTCTTCGTACCAGAAAACATATTTAGTAACTGCAGAAGTTGAGGCTTAACATCCACTATTGTTCTAGATTTTAAAGTTTGCACAATTGCAAACTTGGAGAATTTGTCGATGCAGGTCAGAAAGTATTTTGACCCAGTAGAGAAAATGTCAATGTGGAGGACTTCTCCGCAATATGTTGGAATGGGCGTCTCAGCAATGAGTTGTTTTTTTGGGTGGCGGTCGTATTTCGTCTGAGAGCAAACACGACAATTTGCCACTAGTTGCTTTGCCTTCTTTTCCATTTTCGGAAAAAAGTAATCCTCGAGAATTTGTTTAACATTTTCCTGAGCGGCCCGGTGTGCCCTGTTATGTTCCAGTGCAATGATCTCCTGTTGCTCGCTCGGGTCAGTTACATCGATTACCAGTTTTTCTGTGTGCCTAAACTTAACGGTTGGAAAAAGTTCCACTAGAGTATGCTGAAACCGTGCTAATGTGTGTAAATCACATTTGATGGCATTCACTACATCCACCTTTACAGCCTCTTGTAAGAGCTGAATCAGATCGTCATTAGTTTGAAATGTAATTAAATGTCTGGTCTTTTTTCCGAAAATAATGAAAGTTCTCCTTTGAGGTTCTACGCCCTCCTCTATAAGAATTTGGTTACGAAAGCAATTTACTGGTTTAGCGGTTCTCTCAATGGTGCTGGTTGACGACTCTTCACTGTGTATTGTCTCAATACTGGCATCATCTATGTTGTTTAAGTACTGTCTAGATAATGCATCAGCAACTATATTTTCTTTGCCTGGTTTATAGATTAGTTTTGCATTAAACTCATCAATAAACGCTTTCCACCTTTTTATTTTCGAGTTGGGGTTTTTATTTGAAACCGCAAAGGTTAGCGGTTGATGGTCTGTAAAGACATTCAATTTTGAAACACCGTAAAGGTAGTTTCTGAGCGTTTTTAGTGCCCAAACTATTGCTAGTAGCTCTCGTTCGTTAGTAGCATAATGCTCTTCCTCTCCTGATAAGGTACGAGAGATCATAGTAATAGGTTTTCCTTCCTGTGAGAGGACAGCGCCTATTGCATATGAAGAAGCGTCCGTAGTTAAGTCGAAGGGTTTTTGAAAGTCAGGGTATGTTAATGTTACGTCCTCAGATGACAGTATTTCCTTTACTCTATTGAAGGCATTTTGCTGCTCTTCGTTAAATTCAATTTTAATTTTCTTTGATTGTGATGCCGTGACTCGGCCATATTCCCCCCTCAATATGGTTGATAGTGGCTTCGTTATTTTCGCAAAATCTTTAATAAAGCAGCGATAGTATCCCGCCAAGCCTAAAAAAGATCTGAGTCCTCTCAAAGTGGAGGGCTCGGGGAAATTTCTTATTGTTTCGACTTTCTCAGCGCTTGTTTTAATTCCAGCCTGGGAAACCACGAAACCCAAGTATTCCACTTCAGTTTGAAAAAATTTTGATTTCTCTGAAGAGACCCTCATATTAGCGTCAAAAAGACTTCTCAATACCACTTCGATGTCGTGCAGGTGTTGTTGTTCGTTATCGGAGAATATGATGACATCGTCAACATAGACGAAACATCTCTTCCCAATATGATCCCTTAACACGTCATCTATTGCCCTCTGGAAGATACTCGGGGCGTTTTTTAATCCGAAGGGTAATCTACAAAATTCATACTTCCCATTTTTTACCGAAAACGCTGTTTTCTCCCTATCGGACTCTGATAGTTGAATTTGGTGAAAACCCGATTTTAAATCGAGCGTGGTAAAATATTTACTACCACCCAGATTGGATAAAGTTTCGGTTATATCCGGAATCGGATATTTGTCGCTAATAGTTTTTTCGTTAAGCTTACGAAAATCTATTACCAAGCGCTTTTTTTCCTGTCCCGTTTCATCAAACCCCTTTTTTTTAACCACCCATATAGGGTTATTGTATGGTGATCTCGATTTCCTAATGATACCATTTGCCAACAAGTCTTGTATTTCCTTATTGACAAAATCTGAATAAGCTAGTGGATACGGGTATAATCTAGAATATACGGGATCTTTGTCTTCTGTGCGGATTGTTGCCACTACATTTGTGTTATATGGCAGAGCCTCATTGGGATCTGCAAATACCCCGTTCACATTGCAAATTACATTTAAGAATGCTTTTTGTAACTGTTCCGGTACAGACTTAGTCTGAAGTTGCAAATTATTTAAGTCATTATTGCTTATGAATAAAATAATTTCCTTTCCCTTATCGTGGGTAATGGTGTTTGTTTTTAAGTCAATAGATGCGTGTATTTTATTCAGCACGTCCAACCCGATCACGCCATCAAAAGACGTCAAATCGGGTAGGATAAAAAAATCTGTTACTACATCAAAAATATTGATTCTACATTTATGTTTGATAGGGGTATACCCATGAATTGACTTAACTGAAAAATTATTTTTTAATATTTTAATTCCTTTTAATTCGGGAAGGGGCTTGATATAACTCCTTGACGCCCCTGTGTCGATAAGGAGTTTAATCTCCCTCCCCCCTATTGACCTTGAAATCCAAGGCAGGAGGGACCTTCCCCTAAAAAATTAATTTCATCGCACTCAATATCATCTACTGATTGTTCTGCATCCTCATCGTATTCCGTTGTGTCAGGTAAGTCCTGGTCTTCATTTAAATGATTTACGCGATGTATTTTAGGTCCTGTGTATCGTCCCGAATTTGCAAAACGTTTTTGCGCGTTTCCTTGATTTTGATAAGTTGTTTGATAATTTGTTGGATGTTTAAAGTGTGGTAATGATGGGTCTACCTCCATAGGTTCGATCTGCCCTTGAATGAAGTTATTGTTACCAGATTTCACTTTCTGAAAATTGTGTGGGTTATTAGGCAGTTTTTGCCTGTTATTCGGGTTATTTGAATAATGCGGGTTCTTCTGACCAACGTTATTCTCATTTTGAGGTGAATATGCTTTTTTGTTTTGGTCACTTGACCTGTTCGCGAAATTTTTTGCAAAAGCATACCGCTCGTTGTTGGCATCCACTTCCTGGGCCAAGGCTAAGGCGGTTGGTAAATCTAAAGGCCTAGATGCGAACAGAATATCGCACAAAGGCTTTCTTAACCCAGAAATGAAAACTCTAAGCGCGTCGGCCCTGTATTTTTCATTCATTTTGTTAGCGATGCTAACATCATAAGACATAATAGTTTTATTAGTGAGAAATGTCAATTTCTTTTCTACTTCGTCGTAGAACTCTAAGCAGGACATTGAGCCTGTCTAAGTGTGGACATCTCTTGTTCAATAAGGTATATCGGACGTTTGTCCGCATATGTAAAATCTAATCGCGCAATTATTGCATTAAAATTTAAGACAGTATTAAAAGACGATAGTACCGCATCGGCAGCACCTCGCACCTTATTTCTTAGTATAATTACCGCCTGGTAGTGTCGTTCACTACATCATATCTTTTAAATAATTCATACGCGTTGTGAGCAGCCTCACGCCATGATACGTACGTGCCTGGATTCCCGGAGAATTCTGGGAGCGATTTTATCGCGTCCAGCGTTATGTCACATGTTATTAAAGGATTTATTGAGACCTTCTGATAGGTTTCAATTTTAGGTTTTGTAAGTGTCACTTGGTTTTGAAGTTCTGCTATTTTTTTGTTAAATTCTAATTTTTGAGCTAACAAAGCTTTACTCACTTCTGCCCTAATAAGTTCACTAACCTGTTCTGCATTCATTTTTATTGATTGATTTGTTTTTATCGAAAGGTTATTTAATAATTTTTCTAATTCCACAAACGTCTTCGTGTTTATCACTCATTAATTTGAACACTCCACTTACCTTAACATTCTATTTTTTATTTTATTATTAAGACGATATTCCTATCTTCTTTTTCCTCCGGTTGCTGTCCTTGTTGCTATCTCTTCTATTTCAGCTTTTACGAGTTTTTTATTTTACATTCGTTGGTTATTTTGTTGTAGTTAAACAAATTTGTTGCTCGGGCTTATTCTCTTTTTTGTTGTTTTGTTTGTTGTTAGTGTTTTTTATGTTGTTATTTTATTTTCTTTGTTGTTGGGGTTTTTCCCTTTTTTTGTTGTTTTTTTTATTTTGTTTAGTTCTTATGACGTTGGGCGCCAATTATATGAATTTCTTATTCTTTTATTGTAGTAAACTTTATTTAATTTTATTTAAATTCAAGTTGTTTACTTAATGGTGAGTTACAAACTAAAACATATTTTTTAAGCTCTTAATATCTAAACACACATCGCTTTGCTGCGTCGCCGTTATTCTGCTGCGCTGCTCCTGTTTTGCCTGGCTTACCTGCTGACTTGGCAGCTCGTGTGGTGTTTGGTTGCATATTTGGAACCAACCTGTGGGAATGTGGAATGTTGTTTGTTTCTCTTGCCTGGCTTGCTTGCTGACTTGGCAGCTCGTGGTGTGTTTGGTTGCATATTTGCAGCCAAACTGTGGGATTGTGGAATGTTGTTTGTTTCTCACGATAACTTATACAGTCTCGCTTCTTACGTCATTTGTTAAGCAAACTTTGACACGCAATCCATGCAATTTATATGACGATATTGAATTACCTTTCGAAGATAGATGCAGAAGCATCCAAGTCTCAAAAAATACATGAGTCAGCTTTGTCAAATCAATTAACTGTCCATATGAGAGCAAATATATCGTGACCCATAATATCTGCCGTCTCGCTTCTTACGTCGTTTGTTAAGCAAACTTTGACACACAATCTATGCAATTTATATGGCGATATCGAATTTCCAGCTTTGTCAAATCAATCACATGTCCATATGAGAGCAAATATATCGTGACCCATAATATCTGCAGTCTCGCTTCTAACGTCGTTTGTTAAGCAAACTTTGACACACAATCCATGCATTTTATATGACGATATTGAATTCCGTCTCGAAGATAGATGCAGAAGCATCCATGTCTCAAGAAATACAAGGGTCAGCTTTGTCAAATCAAACACATGTCCATATGAGAGCAAGTATATCGTGACCCATAATATCTGCAGTCTCGCTTCTTACGTCGTGTGTTAAGCAAACTTTGACACACAATCCCTGCAATCTATAAAACGATATAGAATTCCGTTTCGAAGATAGATGCAGAAGCATCCAAGTCTGATGAAATGCAAGGGTCAACTTCGTCAAATCAAACACAAGAACATATGAGAGCAAGTATATCGTGACCCATAATATCTGCCGTCTCGTTTTTTATCCCGTTTGTTAAGCAAACTTTGACACACAATCCATGCAATTTATATGACGATATCGAATTCCCTTTCGAAGATAGATGCAGAAGCATCCAAGTCTCATGAAATACAAGGGTCAGCTTCGTCAAATCAATCACATGTCCATATGAGAGCAAATATATCGTGACCCATAATATCTGCCGTCTCGCTTCTTACGTCGTTTGTTAAGCAAACTTTGACACACCAATCCATGCAATTTATATCACGATATCGAGTTCCGTTTCGAAGATAGATGCAGAAGCATCCATGTCTCAAGAAATACAGGTCAACTTCGTCAAATCAATCACATGTCCATATGAGAGCAAATATATCGTGACCCATAATATCTGGAGTCTCGGTTCTTACGTCGTTTGTTAAGCAAACTTTAACACACTCCATGCATTTTATATGACGATATCGAATTCCCTTTCGAAGATAGATGCAGAAGCATCCAAGTCTCATGGAATACAAGGGTCAGCTTTGTCAAATCAATCACATGTACATATGAAAGCAAATATATCGTGACCCATAATATCTGCAGTTTCGCTTCTTACGTCGTTTGTTCAGCAAACTTTGACACACAATCCATGCATTTTATATGACGATATTGAATTCCGTCTCGAAGATAGATGCAGAAGCATCCATGTCTCAAGAAATACAAGGGTCAGCTTTGTCAAATCAATCACATGTCCATATGAGAGCAAATATATCGTGACCCATAATATCTGCAGTTTCGCTTCTTACGTCGTTTGTTCAACAAACTTTGACACACAATCCATGCATTTTATATGACGATATTGAATTCCGTCTCGAAGATAGATGCAGAAGCATCCATGTCTCAAGAAATACAAGGGTTAGCTTTGTCAAATCAATCACATGTCCATATGAGAACCAATATATCGTGACCCATAATATCTGCAGTCTCGCTTCTTACGTCGTTTGTTAAGCAAACTTTGACACACAATCCGTGCAATTTATAAGGACGATATAGAATTCCGTTTCGAAGATAGATGCAGAAGCATCCAAGTCTCATGAAATGCAAGGGTCAACTTCGTCAAATCAATTACAAGTCCATAAGAGAGCAAATATATCGTGACCCATAACATCTGCAGTCTCGCTTCTTACGTCAATTGTTAAGCAAACTTTGACACACAATCCGTGCAATTTATAAGACGATATAGAATTCCGTTTCGTAGATAGATGCAGAAGCATCCAAGTCTCAAGAAATACATGAGTCAGCTATATCAAATAAATCACATGTCCATATGAGAGCAAATATATCGTGACCCATAATATCTGCCGTCTCGCTTCTTACGTCGTTTGCAAAGCAAACTTTGACGCACAATCTATTCAATTTATATGACGATATCGAATTCCGTCTCGAAGATAGATGCAGAAGCATCCAAGTCTCATGAAATACAAAAGGTCAGCTTCGTCAAATCAATCACATGTCCATAAGAAAGCAAATATATCGTGACCCATAATATATACAGTCTCGCTTCTTACGTCGTTTGTTAAGCAAACTTTGACACACAATCCATGCAATTTATATGACGATATTGAATTACCTTTCGAAGATAGATGCAGAAGCATCCAAGTCTCAAAAAATACATGGGTCAGCTTTGTCAAATCAATTACATGTCCATATGAGAGCAAATATATCGTGACCCATAATATCTGCCGTCTCGCTTCTTACGTCGTTTGTTAAGCAAACTTTGACACACAATCTATGCAATTTATATGGCGATATCGAATTCCCAGCTTGGTCAAATCAATCACATGTCCACATAAGCAAACTTTGACACACAATCCATGCATTTTATATGACGATATTGAATTCCGTCCCGAAGATAGATGCAGAAGCATCCATGTCTCAAGAAATACAATTGTCAGCTTTGTCAAATCAAACACATGTCCATATGAGAGCAAATATATCGTGACCCATAATATCTGCAGTCTCTCTTCTTACGTCGTTTGTTAAGAAAACTTTGACACACAATCCGTGCAATCTACAAAACGATATAGAATTCCGTTTCGAAGATAGATGCAGAAGCATCCAAGTCTGATGAAATGCAAGGGTCAACTTCGTCAAATCAAACACAAGTCCATATGAGAGCAAATATATCGTGACCCATAATATCTGCCGTCTCGTTTTTTATCCCGTTTGTTAAGCAAACTTTGACACACAATCCATGAAATTTATATGACTGTTGGAGAATGATAAATATTTGTTTTTGTTTTTTATTTCACATTTCATTTTATTCTTTTATAATTTTTATTGATTTAATTTTTACATTTCTATTTGAATTATTTACTTAATGTTAACGTAGCTTGATTTATTGAATTCCTTAGTTGTAAATATTAGTATTAAAATAGTATGTAAATATCATTGAAGTAACTGTAAAGAAAGAAAATAGAATTAGGATAATGAAATAATAAAAATGAATTAGTTGTGTTGATACTTACCCGCCAACTACAAGCGTTTCTCTCTCGTCTTCTTCTCACCGTCCAAAGATTCCGTAACCTGAAAATAAATAAAAATAATTAATAAAATCTTATAAATAATTTGATTTTATAATTTATACTCACCTTAAATTAAAGAGTGATCATTTTGGTGCCGAAACCCGGGATATAAAGTGTCGGTTGTGTTTTGTTAAGTTTCTACAAAACCAAATTTTGCTAAATTGCTGCAAAAGAAGAAGAACATTAATAAAAAACCGTGCTTAACATAAAGACCTTTTACATAAAATATATACTTCCCGCATTATTGCCTGTTGCTGTGTTGCAGATCTTCATCAGTGCCCCGATTCTGTGATTGCCGTCTCTGCAAATCCAAACATAATCAGGAGAGTGATTCTGATTCACAGGTAAAAGCGTTGTAATAATTTGTGTGAATCCTAACCTGTAAATTGTCAGGTTTAGAGAATTGTAAATTGTTCAAATTTGTCTGTAATATATACACTTCACACAAATTATCACTATACGCTTCATCATTAAAACATATTTACATTTTGTGAAACGCTTTGGCAATAGTTATTCGCGGCAAAATAACACAAACTTA
This sequence comes from Musca autumnalis, assembly GCF_047663935.1. NCBI lineage: Eukaryota > Metazoa > Arthropoda > Insecta > Diptera > Muscidae > Musca > Musca autumnalis. The sequence continues at coordinate 111,489 of NW_027411814.1, forward strand.
ATTATTACATTTAAATTAAGTTTGCTTTTCTTTTCCTATTCCGCTTTGTATTTCACTTTGTCAGCCGTTCCAATTGTTTGTGTTGTTGGTCTTTTCAAAGCACCACTCCGCGATTATTATTCAATTTTAACTTCGCGAGTGAAATTATTTACACAAAATATTTATTATTTTTGGCAATTTGATATAATTTAATTATTATTTTCGCACATTTGCCACTTTTCTAATATTTTTCTTTTGTTTTGATTTAATTTCATTAGTGCCACATACTTTGTGAGTAATTGAGTACCCATCTTCGGTTATTCAATTTGATCAATTGTGTTATCGATATACACAAAATACTTAAGGGTGCTTTAGACTACGCAATTTTCCAAAATTTCTAATTTACTGAAATTTTTGTGTTTTCAATTGTCGAACTAAAATTAATTAATTGAGATAGTACTAATATACTATTTTAAAACTGACAATTATATTTTTATTAAAAAAGCGAGAGTTTATTTGATAATAAACTTGACATTTCCTACCACTAACAAATATTAAAGTGTGTAGAGTTTTTCTGTTGTTTGAAACTCCTTTAAACTTATTGATTAATATCAAAATGGCTGGTGGTAAGAAACACCAAAGTAATCCTGATACGGAAATAGCCAATTTGAAGCAACAACAGGAAAAAATAATAAAAAATATTGAAAGAATTAAGACTTCTTTCCGAGAAAAGAAAATATCCTTCAATTCATTTGAATTAGAATGTCGATTAGACATTTTAAAACAAATATATTGATGAGGCAATGCATTTGCAATCCGAACTAGATATTCTAGATATTCAGATCCGACATTGACAGACATAGAAAAATTCAACCATTTGATTTCATGCTTATCTGACGAAGCTCTTGGTACTGTAAAAGCTTTTCAGATTTCTGAAGAAAATTACCCAAAGCATTAGCCAGCTTAAAGAAGGTTTATGATAATGATTGCTTGATATTTTTTGATAATATTGCTAAGCTTTTCGATCTTCCTGAGATCACCAAACCTTCGGCTTCTGCTTTGCGAAGCATGATCGATACTGTTTCTGCCATATACGATTCATTGTTGTCAATTGGTGATGACAAAAAGATTACGAATGCAATTTTAATCCACTTAGTTATGTCAAAGGTCGATCCAATCACTAAGTCCAAATGGGAAGAACAGCTTGACTTCGAAAAGCTCCCATTATGGTCTGATTGCGAGGCTGTATTAAATAAAAGATACCAGCATATTTCTGCTGAGGAGTCTTCTGGTGCAAGACCCAAATTAAACAAACCCAAATTTGATAATCAGCCTAAAAGGAATTTCAAGACTTCACTTTCTGTTTCTAAAAAGAAACAATCTCCAGAAAATGTGTCTTCTGTAGATCTTTGCAGCATAACATAACAAATTGTTCTTCTTTTACTGCTGTATCAGTTCTCCAAAGATTTGAATTCATTAAAGCCGTCCCTGCTTGCATTAATTGTTTGAAGAAGGGTCATACGGTGGCCAAATGCAATTCAGGAGTGAAGTGTAGAGTATGCAGTGGTGCACACCATTTCTTACTGCATCGATATGCTTCTGATAATCTAAATTCAAATCTGTATCAAGAGCAGCCCTCTACTTCCAGTGCTTCGGTCAACCATTCGGCGTCGAGTGAAGGCGTAATTTTGGCCACAGCACTAGTTCAGGTAAGAAGTAGTTCTGGGAAATACATTTTGGCTAGAGCTCTTCTAGATTCCGGTTCTCAACCTAATTTGATTACTGAGGACCTGGTACAGAGGCTTAAGGTAAAACGAGAAGGTGGCAGATTAAATTTAACTGGTATTTCTGAGTTATCATCTTTCTCAAAGAATAGTGTCCAACTGTCTATAATGTCGAGACTCAATTCTACCCAATTTTCGTCTAAGTTCTGGGTATTGAGTTCAATAACGAATGTTCAGCCTGATAAAAGAATATCAATTTCTGATTGGAACATTCCTAAAAATATTGAACTGGCTGACCCTAGTTTTAACGAACCTCGGAGAGTTGATTTGTTAATTGGTGCTGAAGTTTTCTTCGAACTTCTTTGTGTAGGCCAAATCAAACCAAATCCGAGTCTTCCAGTTTTACAGAAAACTTCGCTTGGCTGGATCGTAGCTGGAAAATACGATGAGTCAAAGGGGTCCACTTCTACTATATGCCATTTAAATAGTTCAATAGAGAATAGTGAGACGATTGATGCAATTGTTAGAAAATTCTGGAGTTGGAAGAGATTCCAAATAATTCATTAAAGATTTGGTCTGATGAGCAAAATAAATGTGAGGAACATTTTTCAAAAATATGTGCGACGTTTACCGTCAGGACGCTTTCAAGTGTCTTTACCTTTCAAGGAAGATGCGACACGTTTGGGTTCGTCATTCGAAACTGCAAAAAGGCGGTTTCTCTCTTTAGAAAGGAGACTTTCTCGTGACGACACATCTAAGGAAATCTATAATTCCTTCATGACTTAGGTCATATGGAAATGACAAATAATATAGTTCCTCATAAACCACATTATTTCATTCCTCATCAATGTGTTTTCCGACCGCAAAGTACAACTACTAAACTTCGCGTCGTTTTTGATGCTTCGAGCAAGATATCTTCACATGTTTCGCTCAACGATCTCTTGATGGTTGGTCCAACTATTCAAGAAGAGTTGTACTCCACTCTGCTTCGTTTCCGTCTACATAAGTATGTAACTACTGCAGACATTGAGAAAATGTACCGTCAAGTTTTACTGACGAGAAAGATAGAGATTTTCATTTAATCCTTTGGAGAGCAAACGATAGTGATCCGTTACAAATTTTCAAATTGAACACGGTCACTTATGGTACATCTCCTGCGCCATTTCTGGCAATACGTTGTCTTAGCCATTTAAGCGATTTGTCCAAAGAGACTTTGCCAATTGGGGCTGAAGTTATACGCAACGACATTTATGTGGACGATTTAGTGACTGGTGCTGCTGATTTGAGTAGTCTGATCACAATTCGTGACCAAGTGACTACCATTCTCAGTTCAGCAGGATTCAAACTTACTAAATGGTTTTCAAATCATCCAGATTTCAATGAAACAAGTTGCAGTGAAAAATTATTGCACTCAGATTCTGAAACTGCAAGAGCATTAGGAATTCATTGGGCTCCAAGAAGTGATGTGTTCAAATGTTATATGGAGGGAGGCTTTCAAGATATGAAGGCTACAAAACGACACATTTTGTCAATATCATCACGTTTGTTTGATCCTCTCGGTCTCTTGTGCCCTATAATTACCAAAGCCAAAATGTTCTTGCAAGAACTTTGGATTAATAAATTAGACTGGGATGAATCGATTCCTATGCGTTTGAATACAGCATGGGAAGATTTCAAATTTAACCTTTCGAAGTTAGATACGATTCAAATCCCAAGATTCGTAAACACGACCACTTCCTCGAGGATCCAAATTCATGGATTCTCAGATGCCCCGATGCGAGCCTATGGCTGCTGCTTTTATGTTCGTGCTTTGGACTCCAGTGGAGTTTCTTGTCGGCTTTTAACACACAAATCCAAAGTAGCACCGCTCAAAACAATGTCTCTTCCGAGATTGGAGCTATCAGCAGCACATTTAATGGCGAATATGTGGTTACGAATTAAACCAATGATGAACTTTGGAAGTTAAAAATGTATACTTCTGGTCCGATTCCGAAATTATACTGTATTGGTTAAAAACCCATCCTTCAACTCTGGCCACGTTCGTCTCTAATAGAGTCGCAGAAATTCAAGAATGGTCAGAAAGCGGTATTTGGCGCCATGTGCCCACCAAACAAAACCCTGCCGACATAGTGTCAAGAGGATGCGGTGTTGAAGAACTTAAATCTTCAATATGGTTCGAAGGACCCGAATTTCTATTAGACGATATGTCTAAATGGCCTGTCAACAAACATTTTGAGTTGACAGAGGAAGAAAAATCATTGGAAGTAAGAAAATCCAAAGTTTTATTGGCGTCAGATGGTAAGACAGATAAGGAATGTTCTGAGAATATTCTTCTAAAATTAATAAATGATCACTCGTCTTACAAAAAGCTTCTTAGAGTGGTTTCATACATCTTTCGATTCGTTGATCGAGTTAAGAAGCGAAAAATTCCAAATTCTATCTGTCTTACAGCTCAAGAGTTGAATTGGTCTTTCCTGAAATTGGTCGAAGTAGTTCAGAAGACCAGTTTTTCAGAGGGTATTTCTAAAATAAAGAATTCAATCTGCCTAAAATCGAATCTTCAGAAGTTAACGCCGTTTATACACGATTTCTCTGAGTGTAAAAGAACATTTTCTCTCCTAAGAGTAGGTGGAAGGTTGCTTAATGCAAAATTACCACACAATACCAAGTTTCCCCTTCTACTCCCAAAGAAGCATCATTTCGTTTCAATATATTTGAGAGATTTCCATTCAAAAATTGTCATGCTGGTACAAAAGCCTTAGTAGCCTTGTCCCGTGAACAAATTTGGCTAATAAATGCCCGAGAAGAATGTAACAGAATAGTTCGGAATTGTATTCATTGCTACAGATATAAGCCGAAGCTGATGACCCAAATCATGGGAAATCTACCCACTGATAGAGTGAGAGCTTTACGTCCTTTCTTAATAGTAGGCGTAGACTTTTGTGGTCCCGTTGATATTACATTAAAAATACGCGGGCGACCACCTACCAAAATGTATATTGCCGTCTTCGTTTGTTTTACGTCCAAAGCGGTTCACCTTGAGTTAGTATCTGATTTGTCATCTGATGCTTTTATTCTTTCTTTTAAAAGGTTTGCCGCAAGGCGTGGGCTCCCATGGAAGATATGGTGCGACAATGCGACAAATTTCGTCGAGGCCAGCCGAGAACTGAGGGAACTGCAAGAGAGGTTCCTAGCAAGCCACAAAGCCGTGGAGGAATACGCAGCCTCGTGCAGCGTGCAATTCAAGTTCATTCCTCCGAGGGCTCCTCATTTCGGGGGCCTGTGGAAGCTGCCGTAAAACAGGCGAAGTTCCTGCTTCTGCGAGCTTTCGGCAAAGTGTTGCTGACACAAGAAGAGATGGTAACGATGCTCGCAGAAGTAGAGGCGGTGCTAAACAGTCGCCCCATAGCACCGCTGTCTCCAGACCCCAACGACGAGGAAGCTCTGACACCCGGGCATCTACTAGTCGGAGCGGGTCTGCGTTCGCTGCCGCCAGAATTCGTCGACGAAGACAGCGCCAACAAGCTGACGTGTTGCAAGCGTTGGCAGATGCTCTGCGCTCTCAAGCAGAGGTTCTGGCGGGCCTGGTCCAGGGATTATATCCTGGGCCTGCAGGGCAAAGGCAAGTGGAACCAGCCTCAAACCAACCTCGAGATCGGTCGCCTGGTGATCGTGCACGAGGACAATCTGCCGCCCCAAGAGTGGCTGACCGGACGAGTCGTCAGCGTAGCAGAAGGCAGAGACGGAAGAGTAAGGGTAGCAGAGGTCCAGACCAAGACGGGCAGATTTAAAAGGCCAATTGCAAAATTAGCTCCACTACCAATGGGTTGAAGTCCTGAGGTCCTACAATGGGGCCGGAATGTTGGAGCATGATAAATATTTGTTTTTGTTTTTTATTTCACATTTCATTTTATTCTTTTTATATTTTTTATTGATTTAATTTTTACATTTTTATTTGAATTATTTACTTAATGTTAATGTAGCTTGATTTATTGAATTCCTTAGTTGTAAATATTAGTATTAAAATAGTATGTAAATATCATTGAAGTAACTGTAAAGAAAGAAAATAGAATTAGGATAATGAAATAATAAAAATGAATTAGTTGTGTTGATACTTACCCGCCAACTACAAGCGTTTCTCTCTCGTCTTCTTCTCACCGTCCAAAGAATCCGTAACCTGAAAATAAATAAAAATAATTAATTAAAACTTACAAATAATTTGATTTTATAATTTATACTCACCTTAAATTAAAGAGTGATCACTTTGATCGAATTCCCTTTTGAAGATAGATGCAGAAGCATCCAAGTCTCATGAAATACAAGGGTCAGCTTCGTCAAATCAATCACATGTCCATATGAGAGCAAATATATCGTGACCCATAATATCTGCCGTCTCGCTTTTTACGTCGTTTGTTAAGCAAACTTTGACACACAATCCATGCAATTTATATGACGATATCGAATTCCGTTTCGAAGATAGATGCAGAAGCATCCATGTCTCAAGAAATACAAGGGTCAACTTCGTCAAATCAATCACATGTCCATATGAGAGCAAATATATCGTGACCCATAATATCTGGAGTCTCGGTTCTTGCGTCGTTTCTTAAGCAAACTTTGACACACAATCCATGCATTTTATATGACGATATCGAATTCCCTTTCGAAGATAGATGCAGAAGCATCCAAGTCTCATGAAATACAAGGGTCAGCTTTGTCAAATCAATCACATGTACATATGAGAGCAAATATATCGTGACCCATAATATCTGCAGTTTCGCTTCTTACGTCGTTTGTTCAGCAAACTTTGACACACAATCCATGCATTTTATATGACGATATTGAATTCCGTCTCGAAGATAGATGCAGAAGCATCCATGTCTCAAGAAATACAAGGGTCAGCCTCGTCAAATCAATCACATATCCATATGAGAGTAAACATATCGTGACCCCATAATATCTGCAGTCTCGCTTCTTACGTCGTTTGTTAAGCAAACTTTAACACACAATCTATGCATTTTATATGACGATATCGAATTCCCAGCTTTGTCAAATCATTCATATGCACATATGAAAGCAAATATATCGTGACCCATAATATCTGCAGTCTCGTTTCTTACGTCGTTTGTTAAGCAAACTCTGACGCACAATCTATGCAATTTATATGACGATATCGAATTCCGTCTCGAAGATATATGCAGAAGCATCCATGTCTCAAGAAATACAAGGGTCAGCTTTGTCAAATCAAACACATGTCCATATGAGAGCAAATATATCGTGACCCATAATATCTGCCGTCTCGTTTCTTACCCCGTTTGTTAAGCAAACTTTGACACACAATCCATGCATTTTATATGACGATATTGAATTCCGTCTCGAAGATAGATGCAGAAGCATCCATGTCTCAAGAAATACAAGGGTCAGCTTTGTCAAATCAATCACATGTCCATATGAGAGTAAATATATCGTGACCCATAATATCTGCAGTCTCGCTTCTTACGTCGTTTGTTAAGCAAACTTTGACACACAATCCGTGCAATTTATAAGACGATATAGAATTCCGTTTCGAAGGTAGATGCAGAAGCATCCAAGTTTCAAACAATACACGGGTCAGCTTTGTCAAATCATTCACATGTCCATATGAGAGCAAATATATCGTGACCCATAATATCTGCAGTCTCGTTTCATACGTCGTTTGCAAAGCAAACTTTGACACACAATCCATGCAATTTATATGACAATATCGAATTCCGTTTTGAAGGTAGATGCAGAAGCATCGAAGTCTCAAGAAATACAATGGTCAACCTCGTCAAATCAATCACATATCCATATGAGAGTAAGTATATCGTGACCCCATAATATCTGCAGTCTCGCTTCTTACGTCGTTTGTTAAGCAAACTTTAACACACAATGTATGCATTTTATATGACGATATCGAATTCCCAGCTTTGTCAAATCATTCATATGCACATATGAAAGCAAATATATCGTGACCCATAATATCTGCAGTCTCGTTTCTTACGTCGTTTGTTAAGCAAACTCTGACGCAAAATCTATGCAATTTATATGACGATATCGAATTCCGTCTCGAAGATATATGCAGAAGCATCCATGTCTCAAGAAATACAAGGATCAGCTTTGTCAAATCAAACACATGTCCATATGAGAGCAAATATATCGTGACCCATAATATCTGCCGTCTCGCTTCTTACGTCGTTTGTAAAGCAAACTTTGACACACAATCCATGCATTTTATATGACGATATCGAATTCCTTTTCGAAAATAGATGCAGAAGCATCCAAGTCTCATGAAATACAAGGGTCAGCTTTGTCAAATCAATCACATGTCCATATGAGAGCAAATATATCGTGACCCATAATATCTGCAGTTTCGCTTCTTATGTCGTTTGTTCAGCAAACTTTGACACACAATCCATGCATTTTATATGACGACATTGAATTCCGTCTCGAAGATAGATGCAGAAGCATCCATGTCTCAAGAAATACAAGGGTTAGCTTTGTCAAATCAATCACATGTCCATATGAGAGCACATATATCGTGACCCATAATATCTGCAGTCTCGCTTCTTACGTCGTTTGTTAAGCAAACTTGGACACACAATCCGTGCAATTTATAAGACGATATAGAATTCCGTTTCGAAGATAGATGCAGAAGCATCCAAGTCTCATGAAATGCAAGGGTCAACTTCGTCAAATCAATCACAAGTCCATAAGAGAGCAAATATATCGTGACCCATAATATCTGCAGTCTCGCTTCTTACGTCAATTGTAAGCAAACTTTGATACACAAGCCGTGCAATTTATAAGACGATATAGAATTCCGTTTCGAAGATAGATGCAGAAGCATCCAAGTGTCAAGAAATACATAGGTCAGCTATATCAAATAAATCACATGTCAATATGAGAGCAAATATATCGTGACCCATAATATCTGCCGTCTCGCTTCTTACGTCGTTTGCTAAGCAAACTTTGACACACAATCCATGCAATTTATTTGACGATATCGAATTCCGTTTCGAAGATAGATGCAGAAGCATCCAAGTCTCATGAAATACAAGGGTCAGCTTCGTCAAATCAATCACATGTCCATATGATATAATATCTACAGTCTCGCTCCTTACGTCGTTTGTTAAGCAAACTTTGACACACAATCCATGCAATTTATATGACGATATCGAGTTCCGTCTCGAAGATAGATGCAGAAGCATCCAAGTCTCATGAAATACAAGGGTCAGGTTCGTCAAATCAATCACATGTCCATATGAGAGCAAATATATCGTGACCCATAATATCTGCAGTCTCGCTTTTTACGTCGTTTGTTAAGCAAACTTTGACACACAATCCATGCAACTTATATGACCATATTGAATTCCCTTTCGAAGATAGATGCAGAAGCATCCAAGTCTCAAGAAATACATGGGTCAGATTTGTCAAATCAATCACATGCCCATACGAGAGCAAATATATCGTGACCCATAATATCTGCAGTCTCGCTTCTTATACAAGGATCAGCTTTGTCAAATCAAACACATGTCCATATGAGAGCAAATATATCGTGACCCATAATATCTGCCGTCTCGTTTCTTACCCCCTTTGTTAAGCAAACTTTGACACACAATCCATGCAATTTATATGACGATATCGAATTCCCTTTCGAGGATAGATGCAGAAGCATCCAAGTCTCATGAAATACCAGGGTTAGCTTCGTCAAATAAATCACATGTCCATATGAGAGCAAATATATCGTGACCCATAATATCTGCCGTCTCGCTTCTTACGTCGTTTGTTAAGCAAACTTTGACACACAATCTATGCAATTTATATGACGATATCGAATTCCCAGCTTTGTCAAATCAATCACATGTCCATATGAGAGCAAATATATCGTGACCCATAATATCTGGAGTCTCGCTTCTTACGTCGTTTGTAAAGCAAACTTTGACACACAATCCATGCATTTTATATGACGATATCGAATTCCTTTTCGAAAATAGATGCAGAAGCATCCAAGTCTCATGAAATACAAGGGTCAGCTTTGTCAAATCAATCACATGTCCATATGAGAGCAAATATATCGTGACCCATAATATCTGCAGTTTCGCTTCTTACGTCGTTTGTTCAGCAAACTTGACACACAATCCATGCATTTTATATGACGACATTGAATTCCGTCTCGAAGATAGATGCAGAAGCATCCATGTCTCAAGAAATACAAGGGTTTAGCTTTGTCAAATCAATCACATGTCCATATGAGAGCAAATATATCGTGACCCATAATATCTGCAGTCTCGCTTCTTACGTCGTTTGTTAAGCAAACTTGGACGCACAATCCGTGCATTTTATAAGACGATATAGAATTCCGTTTCGAAGATAGATGCAGAAGCATCCAAGTCTCATGAAATGCAAGGGTCAACTTCGTCAAATCAATCACAAGTCCATAAGAGAGCAAATATATCGTGACCCATAATATCTGCAGTCTCGCTTCTTACGTCAATTGTAAGCAAACTTTGAAACACAAGCCGTGCAATTTATAAGACGATATAGAATTCCGTTTCGAAGATAGATGCAGAAGCATCCAAGTCTCAAGAAATACATAGGTCAGCTATATCAAATAAATCACATGTCCATATGAGAGCAAATATATCGTGACCCATAATATCTGCCGTCTCGCTTCTTACGTCGTTTGCTAAGCAAACTTTGACACACAATCCATGCAATTTATTTGACGATATCGAATTCCGTTTCGAAGATAGATGCAGAAGCATCCAAGTCTCATGAAATACAAGGGTCAGGTTCGTCAAATCAATCACATGTCCATATGAGAGCAAATATATCGTGACCCATAATATCTGCAGTCTCGCTTTTTACGTCGTTTGTTAAGCAAACTTTGACACACAATCCATGCAACTTATATGACCATATTGAATTCCCTTTCGAAGATAGATGCAGAAGCATCCAAGTCTCAAGAAATACATGGGTCAGATTTGTCAAATCAATCACATGCCCATACGAGAGCAAATATATCGTGACCCATAATATCTGCAGTCTCGCTTCTTATGTCGTTTGTTAAGCAAACTGTGACACACAATCCATGCATTTTATATGACGATATTGAATTCCGTCTCGAAGATAGATGCAGAAGCATCCAAGTCTCAAAAAATACATGGGTCAGCTTTGTCAAATCAATCACATGTCCATATGAGAGCAAATATATCGTGACCCATAATATCTCCAGTCTCGCTTCTTACGTCGTTTGTTAAGCAAACTCTGACACACATTCCATGCAATTTATATGACGATATCGAATTCTTTTTCGAAGATAGATGCAGAAGCATCCATGTCTCAAGAAATGCAAGGGTCAACTTCGTCAAATCAATCACATGTCCATATGAGAGCAAATATATCGTGACCCATAATATCTGCAGTCTCGCTTCCTACGTCGTTTGTTAAGCAAACTGTGACACAAAATCCATGCAATTTATATGACGATATCGAATTCCGTCTTAAAGATAGATGCAGAAGCATCCAAGTTTTAAGAAATACATGGGTCAGCTTCGTCAAATCAATCACATGTCCATATGAGAGCAAATATATCGTGACCCATAATTTCTGCAGTCTCGCTTCTTACGACGTTTGTTAAGCAAACTTAGACACACAATCCGTGCAATTTATAAGACGATATCGAATTTCCTTTCGAAGATAGATGTAGAAGCATCCATGTCTCAAAACATATGTAATTTATATGACGATATCGAGTTCCGTTTCGAAGATAGATGCAGAGGCATTCAAATCTCATGAAATACAAGGGTCAGCTTCGTCAAATCAATCACATGTCCATATGAGAGCAAATATGTCGTGACGCTTAATATCTGCCGTCTCGCTCTTTACGTCGTTTGCTAAGCAAATTTTGACACACAATCCATGCAATTTATATGACGATATCGAATTCCGTTTCGAAGATAGATGCACTAGCATCCAAGTCTCATGAAATACAAGGGTCAGCTTCGTCAAATCAATCACATGTCCATATGAGAGCAAATATATCGTGACCCATAATATCTGCAGTCTCGCTTCTTACGTCGTTGTTGAGCAAACTTTGACACGCAATCCATGCCAATATATATGACGATATCGAATTCCGTCTCGAAGATAGATGCAGAAGCATCCAAGTCTCAAGAAATACATGGGTCAGATTTGTCAAATCAATCACATGCCCATACGAAAGCAAATATATCGTGACCCATAATATCTGCAGTCTCGCTTCTTATGTCGTTTGTTAAGCAAACTTTGACACACAATCCATGCATTTTATAAGACGACATTGAATTCCGTCTCGAAGACATATGCAGAAGCATCCAAGTCTCAAAAAATACATGGGTCAGCTTTGTCAAATCACTCACATGTCCATATGAGAACAAATATATCGTGACCCATAGTATCTCCAGTCTCGCTTCTTACGTCGTTTGTTAAGCAAACTTTGACACACAATCCATGCAATTTATATGACCATATTGAATTCCTTTCGAAGTTAGATGCAGAAGCATACAAGTCTTAAAAAATACATGGGTCAGCTTTGTCAAATCAATCACATGTCCATATGAGAGCAAATATATCGTGACCCATAATATCTGCAGTCTCGCTTCTTACGACGTTTGTTAAGCAAACTTTGACACACAGTCCATGCAATTTATATGACGATATCGAATTCTCTTCGAAGATAGATGCAGAAGCATCCATGTCTCAAGAAATACAAGGGTCAGCTTCGTCAAATCAATCACATGTCCATATGAGAGCAAATATATCGTGACGCTTAATATCTGCCGTCTCGCTTCTTACGTCGTTTGCTAAGCAAACTTTGACACACAATCCATGCAATTTATATGACGATATCGAATTCCGTTTCGAAGATAGATGCACAAGCATCCAAGTCTCATGAAATACAAGGGTCAGCTTCGTCAAATCAATCACAAGCCCATATGAGAGCAAATATATCGTGACCCATAATATCTTACGTTGTTTTTTAAGCAAACTTTGACACACAAGCCGTGAAATTTATAAGACGATATCGAATTCCGTCTCGAAGATAGATAAAGAAGAATCCTCATGAAATACATGGGCCAGCTTTGTCAAATCAACCACATTTCCATATGAGAGCAAATATATCGTGACCCATAATATCTGCCGTCTCGCTTCTTACGTCGTTTGTTAAGCAAACTTTGACACACAATACATGGAATTTATATGACGATATCGAATTCCGTTTCGAAGATAGATGCAGAAGCATCCAAGTCTCATGAAATGCAACGGTCAACTTCGTCAAATCAATCACATGCCCATACGAGAGCAAATATATCGTGACCCATAATATCTGCAGTCTCGCTTCTTACGTCGTTTGTTAAGCAAACTTTGACACACAATCCGTGCAATTTATAAGACGATATCGAATTCCGTCTCGAAGATAGATAAAGAAGAATCCTCATGAAATACATGGGTCAGCTTTGTCAAATCAATCACATTTCCATATGAGAGCAAATATATCGTGACCCATAATATCTGCCGTCTCGCTTCTTACATCGATTGTTAAGCAAATTTTTACACACAATCCATGCAATTTATATGACGATATAGAATTCCGCTTCGAAGATAGATGCAGAAGCATACAAGTCTCATGAAATGCAAGGGTCAACTTCGTCAAATCAATCACAAGTCCATATGAGAGCAAATATATCGTGACCCATAATATCTGCAGTCTCACTTCTTACGTTGTTTTTTAAGCAAACTTTGACACACAATCCGTGAAATTTATAAGACGATATCGAATTCCGTCTCGAAGATAGATAAGGAAGAATCCTCATGAAATACATGGGTCAGCTTTGTCAAATCAATCACATTTCCATATGAGAGCAAATATATCGTGACCCATAATATCTGCCGTCTCGCTTCTTACGTCGTTTGTTAAGCAAACTTTGACACACAATACATGATATCGAATTCCGTTCGAAGATAGATGCAGAAACATCCAAGTCTCATGAAATGCAACGGTCAACTTCGTCAAATCAATCCCATGTCCATAGGAGAGCAAATATATCGTGACCCATAATATCTGCAGTCTCGCTTCTTACGTCGTTTGTTAAGCAAAAAATACATGGATCAGCTTTGTCAAATCACTCACATGTCCATATGAGAACAAATATATCGTGACCCATAATATCTCCAGTCTCGCTTCTTACGTCGTTTGTTAAGCAAACTTTGACACACAATCCATGCAATTTATATGACCATATTGAATTCCCTTTCGAAGTTAGATGCAGAAGCATCCAAGTCTCAAAAAATACATGGGTCAGCTTTGTGAAATCAATCACATGTCCATATGAGAGCAAATATATCGTGACCAATAATATCTGCAGTCTCGCTTCTTACGTCGTTTGTTAAGCAAACTTTGACACACAGTCCATGCAATTTATATGACGATATCGAATTCCCTTTCGAAGATAGATACAGAAGCATCCATGTCTCAAGAAATACAAGGGTCAGCTTTGTCAAATCAATCACAAGTCCATATGAGAGCAAATATATCGTGACCCATAATATCTGCAGTCTCGCTTCTTACGTCGATTGTTAAGCAAACTTTGACACACAATCCATGCAATTTATATGACGATATAGAATTCCGCTTCGAAGATAGATGCCGAAAGCATCCAAGTCTCATGAAATGCAAGGGTCAACTTCGTCAAATCAATCACAAGTCCATATGAGAGCAAATATATCGTGACCCATAATATCTGCAGTCTCGCTTCTTACGTTGTTTTTTAAGCAAACTTTGACACACAAGCCGTGAAATTTATACGACGATATCGAATTCCGTCTCGAAGATAGATAAAGAAGAATCCTCATGAAATACATGGGTCAGCTTTGTCAAATCAATCACATTTCCATATGAGAGCAAATATATCGTGACCCATAATATCTGCCGTCTCGCTTCTTACATCGATTGTTAAGCAAACTTTGACACACAATCCATGCAATTTATATGACGATATAGAATTCCGCTTCGAAGATAGATGCAGAAGCATCCAAGTCTCATGAAATGCAAGGGTCAACTTCGTCAAATCAATCACAAGTCCATATGAGAGCAAATATATCGTGACCCATAATAATCTGCAGTCTCGCTTCTTACGTTGTTTTTTAAGCAAACTTTGACACACAATCCATGCAATTTATATGACGATATCGAATTCCGTTTCGAAGGTAGATGCAGAAGCATCCAAGTCTCATGAAATGCAACGGTCAACTTCGTCAAATCAATCACATGTCCATATGAGAGCAAATATATCGTGACCCATAATATCTGCAGTCTCGCTTCTTACGTCGTTTGTTAAGCAAACTTTGACACACAATCCATGCATTTTATATGACGATATCGAACTCCGTTTTGAAGGTAGATGCAAAAGCATCCATGTCTCAAGAAATACAAGGGTCACCTTCGTCAAATCAATCACATGCCCATACGAGAGCAAATATATCGTGACCCATAATATCTGCAGTCTCGCTTCTTACGTCGTTTGTTAAGCAAACTTTGACACACAATCCGTGCAATTTATAAGACGATATCGAATTCCGTCTCGAAGATAGATAAAGAAGAATCCTCATGAAATACATGGGTCAGCTTTGTCAAATCAATCACATTTCCATATGAGAGCAAATATATCGTGACCCATAATATCTGCCGTCTCGCTTCTTACATCGATTGTTAAGCAAACTTTGACACACAATCCATGCAATTTATATGACGATATAGAATTCCGCTTCGAAGATAGATGCAGAAGCATCCAAGTCTCATGAAATGCAAGGGTCAACTTCGTCAAATCAATCACAAGTCCATATGAGAGCAAATATATCGTGACCCATAATATCTACAGTCTCGCTTCTTACGTCGTTTGTTAAGCAAACTTTGACACACAATCCATGCATTTTATATGACGATATAGAATTCCGTTTTGAAGGTAGATGCAGAAGCATCCATGTCTCAAGAAATACAAGGGTCAGCTTCGTCAAATCAATCACATGCCCATACGAGAGCAAATATATCGTGACCCATAATATCTGCAGTCTCGATTCTTACGTCGTTTGTTAAGCAAACTTTGACACACAATCCGTGCAATTTATAAGACGATATCGAATTCCGTCTCGAAGATAGATAAAGAAGAATCCTCATGAAATACATGAGTCAGCTTTGTCAAATCAATCACATTTCCATATGAGAGCAAATATATCGTGACCCATAATATCTGCCATCTCGCTTCTTACGTCGTTTGTTAAGCAAACTTTGACACACAATACATGCAATTTATATGACGATATCGAATCCCGTTTCGAAGATAGATGCAGAAACATCTATGTCTCAAGAAATACAAGGGTCAGCTTCGTCAAATCAATCACATGCCGATACGAGAGCAAATATATCGTGACCCATAATATCTGCAGTCTCGCTTCTTACGTCGTTTGTTAAGCAAACTTTGACACACAATCCATGCATTTTATATGACGATATAGAATTCCGTTTTGAAGGTAGATGCAGAAGCATCCATGTCTCAAGAAATACAAGGGTCAGCTTCGTCAAATCAATCACATGCCCATACGAGAGCAAATATATCGTGACCCATAATATCTGCAGTCTCGCTTCTTACGTCGTTTGTTAAGCAAACTTTGACACACAATCCATGCATTTTATATGACGATACTGAATTCCGTCTCGAAGATAGTTGCAGAAGCATCCAAGTCTCAAAAAATACATGGATCAGTTTTGTCAAATCAATCACATGTCCATATGAGAGCAAATATATCGTGACCCATATTATCTGCAGTCTCGCTTCTTACGTCGTTTGTTAAGCAAACTTTGACACACAATCCATGCATTTTATATGACGATATAGAATTCCGTTTTGAAGGTAGATGCAGAAGCATCCAAGTCTCATGAAATGCAACGGTCAACTTCGTCAAATCAATCACATGTCCATATGAGAGCAAATATATCGTGACCCATAATATCTGCAGTCTCGCTTCTTACGTCGTTTGTTAAGCAAACTTTGACACACAATCCATGCATTTTATATGACGATATCGAACTCCGTTTTGAAGGTAGATGCAAAAGCATCCATGTCTCAAGAAATACAAGGGTCACCTTCGTCAAATCAATCACATGCCCATACGAGAGCAAATATATCGTGACCCATAATATCTGCAGTCTCGCTTCTTACGTCGTTTGTTAAGCAAACTTTGACACACAATCCATGCATTTTATATGACGATATAGAATTCCGTTTTGAAGGTAGATGCAGAAGCATCCAAGTCTCATGAAATGCAACGGTCAACTTCGTCAAATCAATCACATGTCCATATGAGAGCAAATATATCGTGACCCATAATATCTGCAGTCTCGCTTCTTACGTCGTTTGTTAAGCAAACTTTGACACACAATCCATGCATTTTATATGACGATATCGAACTCCGTTTTGAAGGTAGATGCAAAAGCATCCATGTCTCAAGAAATACAAGGGTCACCTTCGTCAAATCAATCACATGCCCATACGAGAGCAAATATATCGTGACCCATAATATCTGCAGTCTCGCTTCTTACGTCGTTTGTTAAGCAAACTTTGACACACAATCCGTGCAATTTATAAGACGATATCGAATTCCGTCTCGAAGATAGATAAAGAAGAATCCTCATGAAATACATGGGTCAGCTTTGTCAAATCAATCACATTTCCATATGAGAGCAAATATATCGTGACCCATAATATCTGCCGTCTCGCTTCTTACATCGATTGTTAAGCAAACTTTGACACACAATCCATGCAATTTATATGACGATATAGAATTCCGCTTCGAAGATAGATGCAGAAGCATCCAAGTCTCATGAAATGCAAGGGTCAACTTCGTCAAATCAATCACAAGTCCATATGAGAGCAAATATATCGTGACCCATAATATCTGCAGTCTCGCTTCTTACGTCGTTTGTTAAGCAAACTTTGACACACAATCCATGCATTTTATATGACGATATCGAACTCCGTTTTGAAGGTAGATGCAAAAGCATCCATGTCTCAAGAAATACAAGGGTCACCTTCGTCAAATCAATCACATGCCCATACGAGAGCAAATATATCGTGACCCATAATATCTGCAGTCTCGCTTCTTACGTCGTTTGTTAAGCAAACTTTGACACACAATCCATGCATTTTATATGACGATATAGAATTCCGTTTTGAAGGTAGATGCAGAAGCATCCAAGTCTCATGAAATGCAACGGTCAACTTCGTCAAATCAATCACATGTCCATATGAGAGCAAATATATCGTGACCCATAATATCTGCAGTCTCGCTTCTTACGTCGTTTGTTAAGCAAACTTTGACACACAATCCATGCATTTTATATGACGATATCGAACTCCGTTTTGAAGGTAGATGCAAAAGCATCCATGTCTCAAGAAATACAAGGGTCACCTTCGTCAAATCAATCACATGCCCATACGAGAGCAAATATATCGTGACCCATAATATCTGCAGTCTCGCTTCTTACGTCGTTTGTTAAGCAAACTTTGACACACAATCCGTGCAATTTATAAGACGATATCGAATTCCGTCTCGAAGATAGATAAAGAAGAATCCTCATGAAATACATGGGTCAGCTTTGTCAAATCAATCACATTTCCATATGAGAGCAAATATATCGTGACCCATAATATCTGCCGTCTCGCTTCTTACATCGATTGTTAAGCAAACTTTGACACACAATCCATGCAATTTATATGACGATATAGAATTCCGCTTCGAAGATAGATGCAGAAGCATCCAAGTCTCATGAAATGCAAGGGTCAACTTCGTCAAATCAATCACATGCCCATACGAGAGCAAATATATCGTGACCCATAATATCTGCAGTCTCGATTCTTACGTCGTTTGTTAAGCAAACTTTGACACACAATCCGTGCAATTTATAAGACGATATCGAATTCCGTCTCGAAGATAGATAAAGAAGAATCCTCATGAAATACATGAGTCAGCTTTGTCAAATCAATCACATTTCCATATGAGAGCAAATATATCGTGACCCATAATATCTGCCATCTCGCTTCTTACGTCGTTTGTTAAGCAAACTTTGACACACAATACATGCAATTTATATGACGATATCGAATCCCGTTTCGAAGATAGATGCAGAAACATCTATGTCTCAAGAAATACAAGGGTCAGCTTCGTCAAATCAATCACATGCCGATACGAGAGCAAATATATCGTGACCCATAATATCTGCAGTCTCGCTTCTTACGTCGTTTGTTAAGCAAACTTTGACACACAATCCATGCATTTTATATGACGATATAGAATTCCGTTTTGAAGGTAGATGCAGAAGCATCCATGTCTCAAGAAATACAAGGGTCAGCTTCGTCAAATCAATCACATGCCCATACGAGAGCAAATATATCGTGACCCATAATATCTGCAGTCTCGCTTCTTACGTCGTTTGTTAAGCAAACTTTGACACACAATCCATGCATTTTATATGACGATACTGAATTCCGTCTCGAAGATAGTTGCAGAAGCATCCAAGTCTCAAAAAATACATGGATCAGTTTTGTCAAATCAATCACATGTCCATATGAGAGCAAATATATCGTGACCCATATTATCTGCAGTCTCGCTTCTTACGTCGTTTGTTAAGCAAACTTTGACACATAATCCATGCATTTTATATGACGGTATCGAATTCCGTTTTGAAGGTAGATGCAGAAGCATCCATGTCTCAAGAAATACAAGGGTCAGCTTCGTCAAATCAATCACATGCCCATACGAGAGCAAATATATCGTGACCCATAATATCTGCAGTCTCGCTTCTTACGTCGTTTGTTAAGCAAACTTTGACACACAATCCATGCATTTTATATGACGATACTGAATTCCGTCTCGAAGATAGATGCAGAAGCATCCAAGTCTCAAAAAATACATGGGCAGCTTTGTCAAATCAATCACATGTCCATATGAGAGCAAATATGTCGTGACTCATAATATCTGCAGTCTCGCTTCTTACGTCGTTTGTTAAGCAAATTTTGACACACAATCCATGCATTTTATATGACGATATCGAAGATAGATGCAGAAGCATCCAAGTCTCATGAAATGCAACGGTCAACTTCGTCAAATCAATCACATGTCCATATAAAAGGAAATATATCATGACCCATAATATCTGCCGTCTCGCTTCTTACATTGTTTGTTAAGCAAACTTTGACACACAATCCATGCTATTTATATGACGATATCGAATTCCGTCTCGAAGATAGGTAAAGAAGAATCCTCATGAAATACATGGGTCAGCTTTGTCAAATCAATCACATTTCCATATGAGAGTAAATATATCGTGACCCATAATATCTGCCGTCTCGTTTCTTACGTCGTTTGTTAAGCAAACTTTGACACACAATCCATGCAATTTATATGACGATATCGAATTCCGTTTCGAAGATAGATGCAGAAGCATCCAAGTCTCATGAAATGCAACGGTCAACTTCGTCAAATCAATCACATGTCCATATGAGAGGAAATATATCATGACCCATAATATCTGCAGTCTCGCTTCTTACGTCGTTTGTTAAGCAAACTTTGACACACATCAATGCATTATATATATGACGATATCGAATTCCGTTTTGAAGGTAGATGCAGAAGCATCCATGTCTCAAGAAATACAAGGGTCAGCTTCGTCAAATCAATCACATGCCCATACGAGAGCAAATATATCGTGACACATAATATCAGCAGCCTCGCTTCTTACGTCGTTTGTTAAGCAAACTTTGACACACAATCCGTGCAATTTATAAGACGATATCGAATTCCGTCTCGAAGATAGGTAAAGAAGAATCCTCATGAAATACATGGGTCAGCTTTGTCAAATCAATCACATTTCCATATGAGAGCAAATATATCGTGACCCATAATATCTGCCGTCTCGCTTCAGAAGCATCCAAGTCTCAAAAAATACATGGGTCAGCTTTGTCAAATCAATCACATGTCCATATGAGAGCAAATGTATCGTGACCCATAATATCTGCAGTCTCGCTTCTTACGTCGTTTGTTAAGCAAACTTTGACACACAATCCATGCATTTTATATGACGATATCGAATTCCGTTTGGAAGATAGAAGCAGAAGCATCCAAGTCACATGAAATGCAACGGTCAACTTCGTCAAATCAATCACATGTCCATGAGAGCAAATATATAGTGACCCATAATATCTGCAGTCTCGCTTCTTACGTCGTTTGTTAAACAAACTTTGACACACAATCCATGCATTTTATATGACGATATCGAATTCCGTTTCGAAGATAGATGCAGAAGCATCCAAGTCACATGAAATGCAACGGTCAACTTCGTCAAATCAATCACATGTCCATATGAGAGCAAATATATAGTGACCCATAATATCTGCAGTCTCGCTTCTTACGTCGCTTGTTAAGCAAACTTTGACACACAATCCGTGCAATTTATAAGACGATATCGAATTCCGTCTCGAAGATAGATAAAGAAGAATCCTCATGAAATACATGGGTCAGCTTTGTCAAATCAATCACATTTTCATATGAGAGCAAATATATCGTGACCCATAATATCTGCCGTCTCCCTTCTTACGTCGTTTGTTAAGCAAACTTTGACACACAATCCATGCAATTTATATGACGATATCGAATTCCTTTTCGAAGATAGATGCAGAAGCATCCAAGTCTCATGAAATGCAACGGTCAATTTCGTCAAATCAATCACATGTCCATATGAGAGCAAATATATCCTGACCCATAATATCTGCAGTCTCGCTTCTTACGTCGTTTGTTAAGCAAACTTTGACACATAATCCATGCATTTTATATGACGGTATCGAATTCCGTTTTGAAGGTAGATGCAGAAGCGTCCATGTCTCAAGAAATACAAGGGTCAGCTTCGTCAAATCAATAACATGCCCATACGAGAGCAAATATATCGTGACCCATAATATCTGCAGTCTCGTTTCTTACGTCGTTTGTTAAGCAAACTTTGACACACAATCCATGCATTTTATATGACGATACTGAATTCCGTCTCGAAGATAGATGCAGAAGCATCCAAGTCTCAAAAAATACATGGGTCAGCTTTGTCAAATCAATCACATGTCCATATGAGAGCAAATGTATCGTGACCCATAATATCTGCAGTATCGCTTCTTACGTCGTTTGTTAAGCAAACTTTGACTCACAATCCATGCATTTTATATGACGATATCGAATTCCGTTTCGAAGATAGATGCAGAAGCATCCAAGTCTCATGAAATGCAACGGTCAACTTCGTCAAATCAATCACATGTCCATATGAGAGCAAATATATCGTGACCCATAATATCTGCAGTCTCGCTTCTTACGTCGTTTGTTAAGCAAACTTTGACACACAATCCATGCATTTTATATGACGATATCGAATTCCGTTTTGAAGGTAGATGCAGAAGCATCCATGTCTCAAGAAATACAAGGGTCAGCTTCGTCAAATCAATCACATGCCCATACGAGAGCAAATATATCGCGACCCATAATATCTGCAGTCTCAAGAAATACAAGGGTCAGCTTCGTCAAATCAATCACATGCCCATACGAGAGCAAATATATCGTGACCCATAATATCTGCAGTCTCGCTTCTTACGTCGTTTGTTAAGCAAACTTTGACACACAATCCGAGCAATTTATAAGACGATATCGATTTCCGTCTCGAAGATAGATAAAGAAGAATCCTCATGAAATACATGGGTCAGCTTTGTCAAATCAATCACATGTCCATATGAGAGCAAATATATCGTGACCCATAATATCTGCAGTCTCGCTTCTTACGTCGTTTGTTAAGCAAACTTTGACACACAATCCGAGCAATTTATAAGACGATATCGATTTCCGTCTCGAAGATAGATAAAGAAGAATCCTCATGAAATACATGGGCCAGCTTTGTCAAATCAACCACATTTCCATATGAGAGCAAATATATCGTGACCCATAATATCTGCCGTCTCGCTTCTTACGTCGTTTGTTAAGCAAACTTTGACACACAATACATGGAATTTATATGACGATATCGAATTCCGTTTCGAAGATAGATGCAGAAGCATCCAAGTCTCATGAAATGCAACGGTCAACTTCGTCAAATCAATCACATGTCCATATGAGAGCAAATATATCGTGACCCATAATATCTGCAGTCTCGCTTCTTACGTCGTTTGTTAAGCAAACTTTGACACACAATCCATGCATTTTATATGACGATATCGAATTCCGTTTTGAAGGTAGATGCAGAAGCATCCATGTCTCAAGAAATACAAGGGTCAGCTTCGTCAAATCAATCACATGCCCATACGAGAGCAAATATATCGTGACCCATAATATCTGCAGTCTCGCTTCTTACGTCGTTTGTTAAGCAAACTTTGACACACAATCCGTGCAATTTATAAGACGATATCGAATTCCGTCTCGAAGATAGATAAAGAAGAATCCTCATGAAATACATGGGTCAGCTTTGTCAAATCAATCACATTTCCATATGAGAGCAAATATATCGTGACCCATAATATCTGCCGTCTCGCTTCTTACATCGATTGTTAAGCAAATTTTTACACACAATCCATGCAATTTATATGACGATATAGAATTCCGCTTCGAAGATAGATGCAGAAGCATACAAGTCTCATGAAATGCAAGGGTCAACTTCGTCAAATCAATCACAAGTCCATATGAGAGCAAATATATCGTGACCCATAATATCTGCAGTCTCGCTTCTTACGTTGTTTTTTAAGCAAACTTTGACACACAATCCGTGAAATTTATAAGACGATATCGAATTCCGTCTCGAAGATAGATAAGGAAGAATCCTCATGAAATACATGGGTCAGCTTTGTCAAATCAATCACATTTCCATATGAGAGCAAATATATCGTGACCCATAATATCTGCCGTCTCGCTTCTTACGTCGTTTGTTAAGCAAACTTTGACACACAATACATGATATCGAATTCCGTTTCGAAGATAGATGCAGAAACATCCAAGTCTCATGAAATGCAACGGTCAACTTCGTCAAATCAATCCCATGTCCATAGGAGAGCAAATATATCGTGACCCATAATATCTGCAGTCTCGCTTCTTACGTCGTTTGTTAAGCAAAAATACATGGATCAGCTTTGTCAAATCACTCACATGTCCATATGAGAACAAATATATCGTGACCCATAATATCTCCAGTCTCGCTTCTTACGTCGTTTGTTAAGCAAACTTTGACACACAATCCATGCAATTTATATGACCATATTGAATTCCCTTTCGAAGTTAGATGCAGAAGCATCCAAGTCTCAAAAAATACATGGGTCAGCTTTGTGAAATCAATCACATGTCCATATGAGAGCAAATATATCGTGACCAATAATATCTGCAGTCTCGCTTCTTACGTCGTTTGTTAAGCAAACTTTGACACACAGTCCATGCAATTTATATGACGATATCGAATTCCCTTTCGAAGATAGATACAGAAGCATCCATGTCTCAAGAAATACAAGGGTCAGCTTTGTCAAATCAATCACAAGTCCATATGAGAGCAAATATATCGTGACCCATAATATCTGCAGTCTCGCTTCTTACGTCGATTGTTAAGCAAACTTTGACACACAATCCATGCAATTTATATGACGATATAGAATTCCGCTTCGAAGATAGATGCGAAGCATCCAAGTCTCATGAAATGCAAGGGTCAACTTCGTCAAATCAATCACAAGTCCATATGAGAGCAAATATATCGTGACCCATAATATCTGCAGTCTCGCTTCTTACGTTGTTTTTTAAGCAAACTTTGACACACAAGCCGTGAAATTTATACGACGATATCGAATTCCGTCTCGAAGATAGATAAAGAAGAATCCTCATGAAATACATGGGTCAGCTTTGTCAAATCAATCACATTTCCATATGAGAGCAAATATATCGTGACCCATAATATCTGCCGTCTCGCTTCTTACATCGATTGTTAAGCAAACTTTGACACACAATCCATGCAATTTATATGACGATATAGAATTCCGCTTCGAAGATAGATGCAGAAGCATCCAAGTCTCATGAAATGCAAGGGTCAACTTCGTCAAATCAATCACAAGTCCATATGAGAGCAAATATATCGTGACCCATAATATCTGCAGTCTCGCTTCTTACGTTGTTTTTTAAGCAAACTTTGACACACAATCCATGCAATTTATATGACGATATCGAATTCCGTTTCGAAGGTAGATGCAGAAGCATCCAAGTCTCATGAAATGCAACGGTCAACTTCGTCAAATCAATCACATGCCCATACGAGAGCATATATATCGTGACCCATAATATCTGCAGTCTCGCTTCTTACGTCGTTTGTTAAGCAAACTTTGACACACAATCCGTGCAATTTATAAGACGATATCGAATTCCGTCTCGAAGATAGATAAAGAAGAATCCTCATGAAATACATGGGTCAGCTTTGTCAAATCAATCACATTTCCATATGAGAGCAAATATATCGTGACCCATAATATCTGCAGTCTCGCTTCTTACGTCGTTTGTTAAGCAAACTTTGACACACAATCCAAGCATTTTATATGACGATATCGAACTCCGTTTTGAAGGTAGATGCAAAAGCATCCATGTCTCAAGAAATACAAGGGTCACCTTCGTCAAATCAATCACATGCCCATACGAGAGCAAATATATCGTGACCCATAATATCTGCAGTCTCGCTTCTTACGTCGTTTGTTAAGCAAACTTTGACACACAATCCGTGCAATTTATAAGACGATATCGAATTCCGTCTCGAAGATAGATAAAGAAGAATCCTCATGAAATACATGGGTCAGCTTTGTCAAATCAATCACATTTCCATATGAGAGCAAATATATCGTGACCCATAATATCTGCCGTCTCGCTTCTTACATCGATTGTTAAGCAAACTTTGACACACAATCCATGCAATTTATATGACGATATAGAATTCCGCTTCGAAGATAGATGCAGAAGCATCCAAGTCTCATGAAATGCAAGGGTCAACTTCGTCAAATCAATCACAAGTCCATATGAGAGCAAATATATCGTGACCCATAATATCTACAGTCTCGCTTCTTACGTCGTTTGTTAAGCAAACTTTGACACACAATCCATGCATTTTATATGACGATATAGAATTCCGTTTTGAAGGTAGATGCAGAAGCATCCATGTCTCAAGAAATACAAGGGTCAGCTTCGTCAAATCAATCACATGCCCATACGAGAGCAAATATATCGTGACCCATAATATCTGCAGTCTCGATTCTTACGTCGTTTGTTAAGCAAACTTTGACACACAATCCGTGCAATTTATAAGACGATATCGAATTCCGTCTCGAAGATAGATAAAGAAGAATCCTCATGAAATACATGAGTCAGCTTTGTCAAATCAATCACATTTCCATATGAGAGCAAATATATCGTGACCCATAATATCTGCCATCTCGCTTCTTACGTCGTTTGTTAAGCAAACTTTGACACACAATACATGCAATTTATATGACGATATCGAATCCCGTTTCGAAGATAGATGCAGAAACATCTATGTCTCAAGAAATACAAGGGTCAGCTTCGTCAAATCAATCACATGCCGATACGAGAGCAAATATATCGTGACCCATAATATCTGCAGTCTCGCTTCTTACGTCGTTTGTTAAGCAAACTTTGACACACAATCCATGCATTTTATATGACGATATAGAATTCCGTTTTGAAGGTAGATGCAGAAGCATCCATGTCTCAAGAAATACAAGGGTCAGCTTCGTCAAATCAATCACATGCCCATACGAGAGCAAATATATCGTGACCCATAATATCTGCAGTCTCGCTTCTTACGTCGTTTGTTAAGCAAACTTTGACACACAATCCATGCATTTTATATGACGATACTGAATTCCGTCTCGAAGATAGTTGCAGAAGCATCCAAGTCTCAAAAAATACATGGATCAGTTTTGTCAAATCAATCACATGTCCATATGAGAGCAAATATATCGTGACCCATATTATCTGCAGTCTCGCTTCTTACGTCGTTTGTTAAGCAAACTTTGACACACAATCCATGCATTTTATATGACGATATAGAATTCCGTTTTGAAGGTAGATGCAGAAGCATCCAAGTCTCATGAAATGCAACGGTCAACTTCGTCAAATCAATAACATGTCCATATGAGAGCAAATATATCGTGACCCATAATATCTGCAGTCTCGCTTCTTACGTCGTTTGTTAAGCAAACTTTGACATACAATCCATGCATTTTATATGACGATATCGAACTCCGTTTTGAAGGTAGATGCAAAAGCATCCATGTCTCAAGAAATACAAGGGTCACCTTCGTCAAATCAATCACATGCCCATACGAGAGCAAATATATCGTGACCCATAATATCTGCAGTCTCGCTTCTTACGTCGTTTGTTAAGCAAACTTTGACACACAATCCATGCATTTTATATGACGATATAGAATTCCGTTTTGAAGGTAGATGCAGAAGCATCCAAGTCTCATGAAATGCAACGGTCAACTTCGTCAAATCAATCACATGTCCATATGAGAGCAAATATATCGTGACCCATAATATCTGCAGTCTCGCTTCTTACGTCGTTTGTTAAGCAAACTTTGACACACAATCCATGCATTTTATATGACGATATCGAACTCCGTTTTGAAGGTAGATGCAAAAGCATCCATGTCTCAAGAAATACAAGGGTCACCTTCGTCAAATCAATCACATGCCCATACGAGAGCAAATATATCGTGACCCATAATATCTGCAGTCTCGCTTCTTACGTCGTTTGTTAAGCAAACTTTGACACACAATCCGTGCAATTTATAAGACGATATCGAATTCCGTCTCGAAGATAGATAAAGAAGAATCCTCATGAAATACATGGGTCAGCTTTGTCAAATCAATCACATTTCCATATGAGAGCAAATATATCGTGACCCATAATATCTGCCGTCTCGCTTCTTACATCGATTGTTAAGCAAACTTTGACACACAATCCATGCAATTTATATGACGATATAGAATTCCGCTTCGAAGATAGATGCAGAAGCATCCAAGTCTCATGAAATGCAAGGGTCAACTTCGTCAAATCAATCACAAGTCCATATGAGAGCAAATATATCGTGACCCATAATATCTACAGTCTCGCTTCTTACGTCGTTTGTTAAGCAAACTTTGACACACAATCCATGCATTTTATATGACGATATAGAATTCCGTTTTGAAGGTAGATGCAGAAGCATCCATGTCTCAAGAAATACAAGGGTCAGCTTCGTCAAATCAATCACATGCCCATACGAGAGCAAATATATCGTGACCCATAATATCTGCAGTCTCGATTCTTACGTCGTTTGTTAAGCAAACTTTGACACACAATCCGTGCAATTTATAAGACGATATCGAATTCCGTCTCGAAGATAGATAAAGAAGAATCCTCATGAAATACATGAGTCAGCTTTGTCAAATCAATCACATTTCCATATGAGAGCAAATATATCGTGACCCATAATATCTGCCATCTCACTTCTTACGTCGTTTGTTAAGCAAACTTTGACACACAATACATGCAATTTATATGACGATATCGAATCCCGTTTCGAAGATAGATGCAGAAACATCTATGTCTCAAGAAATACAAGGGTCAGCTTCGTCAAATCAATCACATGCCGATACGAGAGCAAATATATCGTGACCCATAATATCTGCAGTCTCGCTTCTTACGTCGTTTGTTAAGCAAACTTTGACACACAATCCATGCATTTTATATGACGATATAGAATTCCGTTTTGAAGGTAGATGCAGAAGCATCCATGTCTCAAGAAATACAAGGGTCAGCTTCGTCAAATCAATCACATGCCCATACGAGAGCAAATATATCGTGACCCATAATATCTGCAGTCTCGCTTCTTACGTCGTTTGTTAAGCAAACTTTGACACACAATCCATGCATTTTATATGACGATACTGAATTCCGTCTCGAAGATAGTTGCAGAAGCATCCAAGTCTCAAAAAATACATGGATCAGTTTTGTCAAATCAATCACATGTCCATATGAGAGCAAATATATCGTGACCCATATTATCTGCAGTCTCGCTTCTTACGTCGTTTGTTAAGCAAACTTTGACACATAATCCATGCATTTTATATGACGGTATCGAATTCCGTTTTGAAGGTAGATGCAGAAGCATCCATGTCTCAAGAAATACAAGGGTCAGCTTCGTCAAATCAATCACATGCCCATACGAGAGCAAATATATCGTGACCCATAATATCTGCAGTCTCGCTTCTTACGTCGTTTGTTAAGCAAACTTTGACACACAATCCATGCATTTTATATGACGATACTGAATTCCGTCTCGAAGATAGATGCAGAAGCATCCAAGTCTCAAAAAATACATGGGCAGCTTTGTCAAATCAATCACATGTCCATATGAGAGCAAATATGTCGTGACTCATAATATCTGCAGTCTCGCTTCTTACGTCGTTTGTTAAGCAAATTTTGACACACAATCCATGCATTTTATATGACGATATTGAAGATAGATGCAGAAGCATCCAAGTCTCATGAAATGCAACGGTCAACTTCGTCAAATCAATCACATGTCCATATAAAAGGAAATATATCATGACCCATAATATCTGCCGTCTCGCTTCTTACATTGTTTGTTAAGCAAACTTTGACACACAATCCATGCTATTTATATGACGATATCGAATTCCGTCTCGAAGATAGGTAAAGAAGAATCCTCATGAAATACATGGGTCAGCTTTGTCAAATCAATCACATTTCCATATGAGAGCAAATATATCGTGACCCATAATATCTGCAGTCTCGCTTCTTACGTCGTTTGTTAAGCAAACTTTGACACACAATCCGTGCAATTTATAAGACGATATCGAATTCCGTCTCGAAGATAGATAAAGAAGAATCCTCATGAAATACATGGGTCAGCTTTGTCAAATCAATCACATTTCCATATGAGAGCAAATATATCGTGACCCATAATATCTGCCGTCTCGCTTCTTACATCGATTGTTAAGCAAACTTTGACACACAATCCATGCAATTTATATGACGATATAGAATTCCGCTTCGAAGATAGATGCAGAAGCATCCAAGTCTCATGAAATGCAAGGGTCAACTTCGTCAAATCAATCACAAGTCCATATGAGAGCAAATATATCGTGACCCATAATATCTACAGTCTCGCTTCTTACGTCGTTTGTTAAGCAAACTTTGACACACAATCCATGCATTTTATATGACGATATAGAATTCCGTTTTGAAGGTAGATGCAGAAGCATCCATGTCTCAAGAAATACAAGGGTCAGCTTCGTCAAATCAATCACATGCCCATACGAGAGCAAATATATCGTGACCCATAATATCTGCAGTCTCGATTCTTACGTCGTTTGTTAAGCAAACTTTGACACACAATCCGTGCAATTTATAAGACGATATCGAATTCCGTCTCGAAGATAGATAAAGAAGAATCCTCATGAAATACATGAGTCAGCTTTGTCAAATCAATCACAT